>NC_142147.1:49808706-49963362 GCF_024610735.1 Ursus americanus | reverse complement strand
CTCTCTGCTCGTGACCCAGCCCCCCTGAACAAGGTTGCAGACCGTCAGCCTGAGTTTGAGGCCCTCCTGGAGACCCTGTGTGTCCTGGCCCCGCCTGCCTGTGCAGCCCCATCTCTGATCTCTGCCTCCCCTCAAACTCCTTCCACCCCAAGCCCTTTCTGTACCCCACCAACATTGAATGCAAAGTGTCCCCAAAACATATCAAGCGGTTTCCTATCTCTTGACCAATGTAGGTGCCTGTACTCTGTGCCTGAAAAATACTTTTCTGTCCCTTCTCACCCGGATTGATTCTTATGTCTTCAAGATTCAGCTCAAGTGTCCCTTCCTCTGGGAGAAGCCCCAGAAGGTCTCTGGACTCCCAGACAATCTTCCTGATGCAACGGTACCTGTACCGTGAATGCCTGTCCCCAGGCCCTGGTCACTGCACCAGACCCTCAACTGCCATCCTCCCTCCTCACCCCCCCACCCTCAGTCCCCAAGTGCCACCTTCCTGCCCCCAGGATCTCTCCATGTCATCCCTCCTCCCCATCACCACAGACCCCCTGGACCTTTGCCCCAGCCCCCTGCCTGGCCCCCAACTTCCATTCTCTCTCCTCCAGTCTGTTCTACACTCCACCCCAGAGGGGTCTTTCTGTACGCAAAACTGACTCCACTTCTTTCCTGCTCATAAACCACCCATGGCTCCCCAGTGCTCTACAACAAAATCCAGCCTCTCAGCCTGGCATTCCAGGCCTTTGTGGCCTGGCCCTGTCTACCGCCACCTGCAGCCTCATCACCCCCAATCCCAATTCTCCCACCTTCATCCACCCTGAGCTGTTGTGGTCCCACCAACCTGCCTGAGTTTTCTCCCCTCTGGGCCTTTGTGCGACACTGTTCCCCCTGCCTGGAATACTATTTTTGGAGAACTCCTAACCACTCTTAGAATCAAATCCAAATCCCTTAGCCTGGCCAGAATGCCATACATGAGCTCGGGCCTACATGGGCCTCACTTGTTTCTCCATAATGCCCTGTCCCCAGCCTTGCTCACTAAGCTCCTGCCACAATGGCTTTGTTTCAGGCTCCCAAAAAGGCAATCCCAGCCCGAGCGAGCGCCTCTGCACCTGCTTTCCCCCCTCCCTTCTCTTCATTCACATCTTCCAACACTTGGCTCTTTTTCTTTGTCCTTTTTTTTTTTTTTTTCTTACCTCCAGATCTCACCTGCTCAGAAAGACCTTTCCAGACGACCTCACCTAACCTAGCACCCTGGGCATTTCTTATCACATTCTACCTGTTTTATCACCTGCTGGTATTTCTGCTTCATCATCTTGTTTGTTCACTGTTTGTCTCCCCTATGAGATTGTCGGCTCTATGAGAGCAGGGACCCTGTTCAACACCATGTACCCCTGGGCCCAAAGCGGTGCTTGGCACGTAGCAGACTCTCATAAAGTCTCATTCAATAAATGAATGAATGAGCCATTCATCCGTCAGGTCTCAGCTTAGATGTCTCCTCCTCTTGGAGACCTCCCTGACCCCACAGGCTGATCCGTGACTGAGTAGCCTAGTTTGGAAGGCTGATTGGGGCCAATGAAATTCATCTTTTGGGAAGATGTTGGCTGTGAGAATTGGGTGGTGGTGGTGGTGGTAGACAGGATGCAATGAAATTATGAGTATCAGCAGACAGCAGAAATTCCGGGTAAACAGTGAGTGCTAAGAGAAGAATTGGACAGCCTCTGGGAGGGGCAGGTCAGACAGAGAGAGAGAGAGGGAGAGGCCAGGGCGGAGAGAGTAAGACAGAGACAATCAGAAAGCGATGAAAGAGTAGCTGGTCCCCAGGCTTGGCCTGAATTCCTGGCATCTGGGTTTCTGTGCGTGTTTATCTTCCCAATAAACCCCCTTCTCCCTTAGGAAACTTGAATGAGCCTCTGCTTCTGGCAACCAGAAATGTCCTGGCGCCGACAGTACTCCTGCTGGTGCTCCCACAATGCCCGGGCCACCTCCATGATTGCAAGCATCACACTGTGTTGTCATTATCCCGTCCCTGTCTGCCACCCCTACAGGACCCTGTGTTCTTTGAAGAGAAGTCCACGGTCTTATTCATCTCCGTGTTCCCGGCGCCCAGCATGAGCCCTAGTTCCTAGCGGGCGCTCAGTAAGTATTTATGAACGAGGGATGCTTTTCTCACCCTCTTGTCCCCAGATCCTGTCCCCCAAGTCCCCGATTCTTTAATTTTCCTCCCCTCGGTTTTCTTCTCCACCCGTCACCTCTTTCCAGGCTCAGCTCGGCCTCATTTCGGACTCAAACGCCTCTCCTTCCACGGTGCCGTCCCCAAATTCATCAATTTCTCACTGCCAACGCTTCCCATGGTGGTGATGCTGTTTCCCACCAAACCCTGTTCTCTTCTAAAACAACAGTGTGTAAGCCGGGCACACACCTGTCCAGCTAGAGTCCTCTCTTCCCAGTCCTCGCTGCAGCTATCCCAGGCCCCACGCAGGTGAAACCTTCAGACTCTTAACAATTGGCATTGCGCAGGCGCTAGCCAATCAGAATCGACGTCTAACCAATTTGCATCGACGCGCCCGTAAACAACCAATAAGGCAGCCCTGGCCGCCCCGCGTGCGCCTGTAAACGACCAATAAGGCAGCCCTGGCCGCCCCGCGACATCCCCGCTGTCTCACTTGCCCGGAAGGAAACTGCTTGCTCCCCACTTTCTCTCTTTCCCACTTTCCCACGAGCTAGAATTCAGACGTGCGGCCGACCCCGCTTCCACTGCGCAAGAAAGTGGTGGAGCAACAAGGTGGGAGGGTCCTGGGTCCCTGACTGATCACGTGGAGCCACAGAGCCAGCAGATAACCTGGAACACTCATTTCTGGAATTTTTTTTTTTTTTTGAAGATTTTATTTGTAAGTGATCTAGGGGCTCCCTGGGTGGCTCAGTCGGTTAAGCCTCTGCCTTCGGCTCAGGTCATGATCCCGGGGTCGTGGGATTGAGCCCCGCATCGGGCTCCCTGCTCAGCGGGGAGCCTGCTTCTCCCTCTGCCTGCCAGTCCCTCTGCTTGTGCTCTCTCTCCCTCTAATAAATAAAATCTTAAAAAAAAAAAAAAAAGTGATCTATACACCCCTACGTGGGACACAAACTCACAGTCCCGAGTTGGAGAGTGGTACACTGCACCGACTAAGCCAGCCAGGGGCCCCTATTTCTGGATTGCAAAATGAGGAAGAACAACTTCAATCTCGTTTAGGCCACTCAATTGTTGGGTCGTTTTGTTACTGAAATTCAGCTTATACTCTAGGGAATCTCATCATACCTGAGGTGCCATCAAGTATAGGGTGTATCTCTGGTTTTATGTACCACAAAGAAAGAAAAAAGTGCTGCCAATTAAGCCATGATAAGCCATCAATCGTAAGGTATAGCTTGATTTCAAAGACATTAAACTGTGGGGGGAAAATTCATATTAAAACCAGGAAATATCATAATACACTCACTCTGTCTTGGGTGCTTTTTCCAAATTACCCGATTTAACCCCAGGCAGGAGACCCAGCTATCTCCATTTTACAGAAAAGTAAACTGAGGCTCTGAGAGGGGACGTGACCCATTTGAAGCTGCTCAGTCAGTGAGAATCCCAGGTAGTCAGGCTCTGGAGCCTTCCCACAGCCCTTCTACACCGACCCCACTCACCTGTGTAGACTCTCCCCTCGGTGGGTGCGGTTCTGGGCACGACAGTCATGGCCGAGCTCGGGCAGGAAGCCATAGTCACGCAGCAGAGCCTGGGCACCTCTGGCCACGACGGCCACACCAGCGGCCACACGCCGGGCCAGGTCATCCCGCCAGCCAGCTGAGCGCACTGCAAACAGGCCGGCAGGCAGTGGGGCGCCTCCTGGCAGAAGTGGGGGCTCTCCAGGGGCTCCTGAGCCTCCGCCTCCAGCCAGCTGGGGCCCCACCATGAACCAGACGTAGCCAGGCCCAGTGAGGCCGGCCTCCTCAGCTGCCCGGAACACGGGCTCGGCTTCTTCGCGGGCACAGAAGAGCAGGCGGATCTGTGCGCTGACGCTGCGGAGCTGGGCGCCCAGCACAGCCTCGCCTGCTCCAGGGTCCAGTGTCAGTGCCCCGCGGTGCTCCCAGCCCACCATGCTGCCATCAGTCAGCACCTCGATGTAGGACAGGAAGGCCCGGTGGCCGGGGGCACGCGTGGTCACCGCTACAAAGGATGTCCAGTCGTACTCCTCCAGCACCTCAAAGATGACCTGGAGCTGCTGCTCTGTGGAGGAGCCCAGCTGCAGGAAGGTGGAGCCCTTCTCCTGCGGGGGAGGAGGAGGATGTCAAGCCTCCTGATGTGGAGACCACAGCTCCCAGCAACCAGTAGGAGCCTTCAGTTTCCAGTGGTCAAGCCGGACTTCATCTCCCAGCAACTGATGAGGGCCTCCCAGCTCCCAGTGGCCACCAGTATGTTACGGCTCTCAATATGGCAACTGACCAGCTGTTCACCAAACCCCTCTCCTTTCCCTGCTTGTGCACAGAGCTAGGCCTGGGTTAGGGTTAGCCATGTGACTGAGTTCTAGACTCATCCAGAAAAGCTCTCCCCCATGCACCTTACTCTCTTCCCTGTCTGAGAACAGATGCAGAGGCCCCAGAAGAAAACTCTGAAGTCCTAGGGGACTGCAGAGCCACAAGAGGGAGAAGCCTGAGTCCCTGAGTCAACACGTGGAGGAGAGCCACCTCTAGTCAGGAAGACCTGTTTGGATTTTATAGGAGTGAGAAACAGCCTCCTATTGGGTTGAGCCACTGAGACTTGGGGGTTTATCTGTTACAGCAGCTAACATTGCCCTAGAACACACACAGCATCCAGGGAGGGAACTACAGTCCCCAGCAACCACTGAGAGGGACTACATCTCCCAGAATGCAATGAGGGTGCTGAAGGTACCGCCTCTCCCAGCAGGAAGCGGCTTTGCTGAGTGGATTTGCCCTTCTCTGGTTTTCCTCCTACCTCCCTGACTTCTTCTGTTTCCTTTGTTGGACTCAGTCAGAATTCTAAATGCGGAATCTAGTCTTCTCTTTTCTTCTCTGTCCTCCCTCCTTGGTGATCTCATCTACACCCCTGTGTTTAAATACTGCCTTCTATGCTATCCAATATGGTAGCCAGTAGCCACCCATTTAAATGAATTAAAATTAAATAACATTTAGTTCCCTGGCTGCACTAACCATATGTCAAGTGCTCAAGAGCCACATGTGGCTAGTGGCCATTGTAGTGGACAGAGCAGATATAGACCATCTTCTTCATTGCAGAAAGTTCTATTACCTGGCATTGAGTATGTCGATGGCTCCTCTCCAGTCACGGTACCTCTCTCCTGAACTCCGGACAGACCTATCCCCCTTTCTACTCAACATCTCCTCTTGGAATTCCAAGAGGCATCACAAAATTAACATGTAAAAAACAGAACTCTTGTCTCCCCCGCCCCCACTCTTCCAGTCGCAAACCTCTTCCTGGTCTTCCTTTCTTTATTCACCCAGCTGCTCAGCTCCCAAAGCTAAATCATCCTTTCCCTCTCTTTCCCTCATGCCCAATCCAGGCCATCTTCTAGTCTTCTCGGCATTCTGTTCAAAACAGAGCCCCATTCTTCACTACAGCACCATCACAACCGACGTTGACCACTATCTTACTTAGACAGCTGTAACAGCTTCCTGACCCCTCTCTGCTAACATTTTTGCATCTTCCAGTCCATTCTCCATGAGCAGCCAGAGTCATCTTTTCAAAATATTAATTGGATCACATCCCTTCTTGGTTGAAAATTTTCCAACACTTCTACCTTAGAGTCAAAGCCAAAGGCCTCACTTTGGCCCACAGGCCCTGCATGAACTGGCCCTTGTTGCCTCTGTGACCTCATCTCCCGCCACCCCCACCTCTCTGTTCTTCCTCAAACACATCAAGTTCCTTCCAGCTTCAGCCCTTAGCTGTTGCCTCTCCCGGGGACACTCTCCCCCAGCTCCTCCATGCGGGACCTACCACTTCTCATTCCTCAGGTCTAGCTCGGTTGTCACCTCCTCAGGGGGGCCTCTCCTGACTGTCCTCCTGCCTTTCCTCCAGGACAGATTTCGTGATCTGTTATTTGCTTTCTGTCTCTCCATTAGAATGCAAGCTCCATTAAGAGCAGGGATCTTGTCTTGTCTTTTTTTTTTTTTTTTTTCCTTTTCACAACTGTATTCCCCGGAACCTACAACAGCCCCGGCACGGAGTCAGCCCTCAGTGAGAAGAGAAAGTGGATTTTCTTTCTAGGCGTGTGCCTGTGGTTCTATGTGTAGGAGATAGGGCAGTTGTCCTGAGCGGATGAGGTCTCCCAGCATGCAATGAGAATCCTGGGAGGACCTCATCCTTGGCGAGAGGAGATATGGTGAGGGCATCACTTTCCCAGTATTCAATGGAGGCACGACGGCCCTGTGAGGACACGTCTTTCTTCCATCCAGAGATACTGAAGGGACTACATTTCCCAAAAGGCAACGAGAATACACTGCGGGCCACAGTTCCCAGGTCACAATAAACAGTGATCCACACTTCTCAGCAGCAACGAAGGCAGCAGGAACCACATCTCTGGGTAGGTCATAAAGGTGGCAGCCAGGGAGTGGTAAGTTCACCTCGAAGGTGACCCGCTTGCAAATCTCTGGACAACTCCCGTCCAGAAGAAGAAAGTTGGCCAGAGGCCCTTCCCAGAGTGCTCTGGACAGGAGAGAACTACGAGTCCCAGGATGTAATTGTGACCTAGTCACGAAGCCACAGGTCTTCACAGCAGGGAACTGGTGGAGACTTAGGCTCCACCCACTCAGATGGCCCCATTCGCCCCAGTACCGCCTCTGTTACACTGGCTCCACCCCTAAACAGGCCCCGCCCCTTCTCAGACACCTCCTGCTAGCGGATCTCTTCTCCTCAATGCGTACACCAGGCTTGGTCCAGTTCTGTCCTTTCCTACCAGAAGTCCACTCCGGCTGGTCCCCCTGTGCCCTCGGGCGGAAGGCCTCTTTCCAGGCCACAGCCGGCTCCAGCCTCTGCGCCCTCTCTCCTGCAGGCTCCTGGGTTTGACTTCTCATTGGCTGGGTCTGCTTTTCTGGTGGGCCTTCATCCTCCCAGGCCCACCCTCCGGATTCTCACTTCCCACGCCTTACACCTGGGGCATGCCTCTGCCCAAACCCCACTCCCGGGACTATTTCCCACTCTAGATCCCGCCTCTTTAGTCCAGAGCGTAGGCTCTGCCACCCTCCTGGCCTGCCTCCGCGCCACCTCACCGGTTAGCTCTCCCCTTCCCTGACTGCCCTCACCCCCACTTCCTGGGTGCATGGTTCCTACTCTTCCCCAACCCACCCACGACCCCTCCCCTTCTTCCACGCCTCCTTTCACCGGATGGCTCTGTCCTCCTACCTAGACCTCTAGAGACCTTGCTCAGCTGGCTGAACACCTCCCTGTCCTTCAGTACCCTGACCTCCGCGTACCCTCTTTCTTGGCCCTCTCCCTGCCTTCCTGGCTCCTGCCTTCTCACCAGACCTCACCCCTTCCTGAACCCCATTCCGTCCTCCCTTGCTGACCCCCAGATCCCACTCCACCCTCAGAGCTGGCCCCCTCTGGTGGGTCCCTTTTTGTTCCCAGTCCCCGCCCCTTGCCCAGAGTCCATTCCCTCCCCTGACTCCCTCCTCCCGGAGACCCTCAAGCCTCCGCATATTCTGACCATAACTGGCTTGCATCTCTCTCACCCTGCTCCTAGGTCAGTCCCCCGGCAGGCGCCACTCGTCCTATAGGCCACGCCCCTTCAAGTCAGCCCCGCCCCTCACCCAGACCCGACTCTACCCTCGGACCCCACTCCGTCCGCGAGGCCGACCCTCAGGCTTGGCCCCGCCCCCCCGCGGCTGGCCCCGCCCCCCGCAGGTCGCGCGCACCTTGGGCGTGAGCACGAGCGCGGCGCCGCCGTGCACGGCCACGATGGGCAGCGAGGTCTGCGCCGACAGGAAGTCGAGGATGGGCGCGACGGCGGGCGCGCGCGAGTCGTCCTCGAACACGACGCCGTGCACGCGCAGCCCCGACAGCAGGTCGCAGAGCTGCAGCACGAGGCTGCGCGGGTCCGAGCCGTTGAGCACCAGCGCCACCGGTCGCACGTCCAGGCCCGGGCTGCGCACGGCCGCCGCCACGGCCGGGCCCAGGCGTGCCGCCTCGGTCGCGTACGCGGGCCCCGAGAACACGAGCGCCACGTTGAGCGGCCGCGCCCCGCCGGGGCCCCCGCCGGGCCCGGCGGCCCCGCCCGGTCCCGGCGCCTCCTCCGGGAACGGGCTGGCGCAGGCGAGCGCCAGCAGCAGCAGCATCTTAGCGGGGCCCCGAGGGCCGCGGGGGCCACCGGCGCCGCGCATCGCCTGCGGGCCCCTCCGGGCGGCCTCTGGCACAGGAGAGCGGGCGCACAGAGCCGGGGCGACCCCGGGAGCGGAGAGGGACACAAATGAGAGGAAGACACGGAGATGGGGAGACAGAGACAGGGGACAAGATTACCGAGAGACACGGAGAGGAGGAGACACACAGAGGAAGAGACCCAGAGATAGGAAGGAGAGGGAAAGGTTCGGGTAATAGAGACAGGGAGCGACAGAGAGAGAGACACACACAGGCAAAGGGAGAGCCAGAGACAGAGAGAGCGAGGCAAAGGGAGAGACACAGAGACAGGGCAAGTGGAGGTGGGTAATGGGGACAGAGAAGATACAGAGATAGGGAGGCAGGAATGGGGAGGACAATGAGACAGGATAGATGGGTCACAGACCCGCAGAGATGGGATCAGAATAGGAGCGGAGAGAGACCGAGGGAGATGAGAAGAGAGATGAACACAGTCACAGAGAGATGGTCGGAGAGACACATGGCCAGGAATAAGGAGAGAGATGGAAGGAGAAACAGAGACCAGGATAGAGAAGCTCAGAGTGACAGAGACAGGGAGAGAGGAAGGAGGCAGAGAGAGATAAGACAGAGTGACAGAAATAGGGAGAGAATGATAGGGAGGCAGGGAGAGATGCAGAGATAGACGAGGAACGTGGGAGAGATAAGAGAGACGAGAAAGTTGGACAGAGAGAGGAAGATGGAAAGAAGCCCAGAAAGACGGAGACGGACCCCACGGCCACCAAGAGACATGGACACACAAGAGATGGAGAAACAGGCAGAACAGATTGAGGGAGGAGGCAGGCAGAGCAGACAGAAAACATAGGAAGACAGAAATAGCGAACCAAGGCAAAGATCAAGACCCCCACCAGGGAGGTGCCCGGCACAGACATGAAAGGAAGGCCGGGAAGGCGGGTGGCAGGAGGGATCAAAAATAAAAGGAAGAAACAGTGAGGGGAAAAAATGAGAAAGGGAAAAGGGGTCAGGTGTGTGGGGGGAGAGACAGAAGAGAGAAAAAGAAATGAGCAGGGCATCCCAAGGAGAGAAAACACCCCCAGGACCTTACCCCCGACCTCGACCACAACCCCCAACCTGTTTTTGTCCCCTTACTCTGTCCCTATCCCCCCATTCTCAATGAGAGCTAGAAAGAGAGTCGTGGCCCAGGCTGGGTTGCAGGGTTGGGGGGCACAGCTGTGGAAAGCTGGGGGGCGGGGGTCCCTGGCTCCCAGCCCAGAGCAATTTAGTAAATTAGAGGAAATACAGCATCTCTTCCTGTGTCCCCTGTTGAATACTAGCTGCCTGGGGTGGTCGGGCTGGGAGCCCAGACTCCTGGCTCCCAGGTCTGAAGGAGGAGGGCACTGGGGGCCTGGACTCCTGGTTCCCAGAGAGAGATTAGAGCCTGCACTAGGGGCTTCCTAAAGGGGTGAGGGTCCAGATGGGGAAGAGTTCTTTCTTGGCTGTCAATCAGGCTCCTGTCCGGTTGCCATGGTAGCGCAGGCCTCCTCTACCCCACAGATAGCCAGGGTGGGGGAAAGGCCCACACCCCTTCCCCTGCCTAGAGGCCTCGCTCCCCCCCACCCTACACACACACACACACACACACACACACACACACACACACACACCTGCCTTCCCAGGGATCCTGGGCCACTGTCTCCCCAGGGATGGGGGTGGGGACTCCTAGCTTGCCGGCCCTCCCAAATCCTGGCTCCCCTGGCCCCTCCTCTCCTCTGCCCTTCCCCAAGCAGCTGGCTCAATCAGCGCTTAGAATAGCCCCCCCCCCCCGCCCCAAAATAACCCACAGCTGTGGCCTGGCCCCCGCAGGGTTAACACTCACTCTCTCCTCCCTTCCCGTGGCTTCACGTCCCTCAGACCCTCCTCTGCCTCTCTCAGACCCACCCCTGCTTGGCCTCTGTCCTTGGGGACCCCAGGGTCCTGCTCCCTGCTGAGGCCCAGGAGGGCAACTCCAGCCCCACCCTTCTTAGGAAGCTGGATGCCCAGTCCTCTCGTGGGGAGGGCAGTCTCCCACCCCTCCAGAGTCTGAGTAGTGGCACCCCCAGCCGCGGGGGGACTCCAGAGGCCCAATTCCCAGAACCTATGCCCTCAGGGATCGCGTTGCCCAGGCCCCAAATCTCCACCTCATAAGTCTCAGTCGCCAGATCCATTCCCACCTGCCCAAGAGCGGGACCGTCCTCGCCCCCTGCCCTGTCAGAGACTCAGGAGACTGGGCCTCCAGTCCCCTCTTCCCACAAACACAGAAGCTCTAACTTCTCCCATAAAGACTCAAGAATCTTGGCTCTCAGCACCCTTCTCCCCGGGGACCCAGGAGTCCAGGTGCTCAGTTCTGCCTTTTCCCAGGACCCAGGAGTCTTGGCCCCCTCCGGCCCCTAAACTGGGTGCCCAGCTTCCCCTATGCCCAGAAACCAGGAATCCAGGCCCATAGCCCTCTCCTCCCTTAAGAACCCCTTTTTTTGCCTCAAACCCCACCAGTCCCAACATCCTGGGAGCCCCCCCATTCCCCGCCAGCTCCAGCCTCCTGTCACCCCACTCAGGTCCTATACACAGCACAGGCTGTCCCCCAGCTAAGAAGGAGGAGGGTGCCAGAGATTCCTGGGGTGTCCCTGTCTCCATCACTCCCCCCCAATCCATCACAGAAGAGAGGAGAGGCCACTTTGATCAACAGCCCGCCCCCCCCTCGCGTCGTGCTGCAGACGGCATCCCGTCCCCCCCCCACTTCCAACACCGTTCTCTCCCCACCCTAATCCTGGTGCTCAGAACAGGCTGGAAGGGTATTCCAGAACCTTGAGGAAGGGGTGGTAGCTTGGGATGAGGGGTGCTTGGGGCCTGGATGCCCTCAAGGTCCTTGGCGGGGGTATTAATAGCAGACTCATAGCTCTGAGAAGGGAGGGGAGAGCGAGAGGAGAGAGGGAGAGGGACGGCCAGCGAAGGGGGGAGACCGATGCGGGCAGGGGGATGCAGAGGAAAGATGGGATGGAGAGATGGGCGATAGAGAGATGGGGTGTCAGGTATGCAGGGCTGGGGAGAGGGTGCAAAGTGACAGAAATGGGGGGTTAGGAGGTCTGAGGAGTAGAGACCCAGGAAAAAGGGGCTCAGAGAGGGAGAAAGAGAGGGGGCGGAGGAGAGTCTCCAGGAGACAGACAAGGGAGCTGGCGAGGGGCGAAGACCCCTGCTCTCCATGCAACCCCCCTCCTTCCCCGAGGCCCCTGGCCAACTTTCCCTGTCCTAGATCTGGGGTCCATGTTCCCACCCCCACCCCTGCATCCCGTACCCCAGCCTTACCTTTTCATGACCCTGTTCTGTGGGGGGTATTGCGGGGGGGCAGGACCGGAACCCAGAGTCCAGCGACCCGAAGATTCCGTGGAGGGCTCAGGGAACCGCTGGGGGGCCAGGCCCTGGGGCGGCGGCGGTGGCGGCGGCGGCGGTGGGGACCTCCTGCCTGGCCCCGGCTCCGGCTCTCCCTCCTCCTCTTCGGTCCTGTCCTGCCCTGTCTGTCCCCCAAGGTTGCGGCCACCCCAACTAGGCGAGGACGCTGCTACACATGTTGCGCTGGAAGTTGGGCCCCGGACATTGCGGAGGCTGTCGGGGTGTCCTCTCGCCGCCCCGACCCCATGGGGATCCCCCCTCCGCCCACCTGGGGTGCCCCCCTCTGCCGCTTCAGCCCCGGCTCCTCCCCCCCGTCCATGTGTCCGGTCCCGCCTCTCCCTGGCTCATTCGCACCCCCACCCTTTGTGCCCTCAGCGCCCCCCCTCCAGCGTCTGTGTCTGTCTGTCTGTCTGGGTCACCTCTGAAGCCAGTGGCTGGTGTGTGTGTTTGTGTGAGGGGCCGGAGGCTGCCTGTCTGGGGAACTGCTCGCCCCTTGCTCGCTTGGCCACCTCCAGACCCCCCCTCAGCACCCCCACACTCAAACCCAGGCAGAAACACACACATACACACACGCACACACGCACGACCTCACTTCCCTGGGATTCCCCCTCAACACCCCTGGAGCTTGAGGAGGGAGACACACACACACACACACACACACACACACACACACACACGGGGTCCAGTGGGGGCCGGGCTGCCACTGCCGTCCGGGGCTGTTCGGACAGACAGGAGGACACAGGCAGCTGGGGACGCCAGACACCCGGCCGGACGCAGGCAGGAGGCACAGAGTCCAGGTACACACCATCCATCTGGGTTTGGGGGGGCTGGGGGAGGGAGGAAACTGGGGGGCCCACGACACCCAGGCAGGAGGCTCAGAGTCGGTACAGACAGACAGACCCCTCCCTCCCTGCCTCGGCCGCCGCAGCCCTTACAGACACACCCCCCCTTCCTCAGCCCAGCCCCAGACACCCTAACACACAGATCCTCACCGGGCAGATGGCAGACGCACGAGAGACCCCTGGGGGCCGGGCGGACCCACCCAGGCCAACACCCCCCAGCTGGGCACTGGTGGCCGAGGGCGGCTGCGGGCGGAGGGTGGCGGCGGCAGCCGCTGCTTGGAGGAGCTGGAGCGGGAGGGACTCGCACACTCGCTCTGTTCTCGCACACACACACTCACTCGGGATGCGATTAACATTCAGTCCCCGTCCGCCCCTGCCGGGAGACCCACAGCCCCCCCTCTTGGCCTCCCTGGGGACCCCTCCTCCTGCCGGGGCTGGGGGAGGGGGCCGCCCCCCACCCCCAGCTTCCAGCCTCTACCTTCCTCCTGGGATAAGAGAATGAGGGGTCGCCAATAAAAAGGGAGGAAGTGTGTGTTGAGTGGGGGGTGGGGGGAGGCAGGGACTCAGAACCCACTTGACACAGCAGCTTCGGCAGGGACTCCAGGGCCTGGGGGCTGCTGCCCTCTGCCCCCTCCCCACTTTGAGGCTTGAGAAGCCGGAGGCCATCCCCAGACTTCAGTCTCTGCCGTGCTAGGACCCATCGTTTGGCTTCTCTTGCCCCAGAAGACCAGGCTTGCAAACTAGGTCTCCATCACGAAGCCAGGAGTCCAGGCTCCCAGCCCCCTCCTTTCTCAGATCCAGAAATTCAAGTCCCCAACCCCCTCCTCCCTGAGACCCTAAAGTCCGGGCCCCCAGTGCCTTCTCCCTCGGATCCAGGAGTCCAGGCCTCTGGGCCCCTCCTCCAGGCCCCGTCCCTGTTGGCCACTCAGACAACCCAACCCCCCAGCACAGACCGTCCTCAGGGGCCCACAAGTCCAAGACTCATGGACCCCAATCCCTCCAGGCCTCTAAGGAAACCAATACCACTTCTGCTACTGTGGCACCCTGGTCTCTGTCACCCATGGGTACTCACACATCCAAGAGAAAAGCACTGTCTGCTGCCTCCTAGACACAGCCTGGCCCCCGGACGAGCCCTCCGGCCAGCTGCCCAGCTCGTGCCCCTCCTGCTCGATCGGTAGGGCCCAGAGTTCTCTAAAGTGCTGGGGTGGGGTGGAGCGCAGGACACCTGGGCCCCTGAGGGCAGAGCCCAGGAGAGTGTGTATATGCCTGTGAGGGGGCAGGGCTGTGGGTGGCTGACTCCAGGGTCTGGGAGAGCACGGGTGAAGGCTCACATTCCTGAAAAAGAAGAGGCTGGGGACCTGAATCCGTGGGTCCCAGGAGGAGGAAGGGATTGTGCATTTAGGGTTCCTGGGCCAGGATGCTGGAGACACAAGTCGCTTGAGGTGGGACCCTAAGTCTCAAGGAAGGGGGGCCACGCTCTTGGGCCCGAGGGAGGGGCTGGGGGCTGCTTTCTTGTCTTTTGGGTGGATTGGAGCTGGAGGCCCCTAAAAGGCCAGGGTCTGGGGCCCTGTCTAGGATTTTTAAAACTCACAGACCAGCCTTCTGAATCCCTGACAATGGCAGAGGCTGGGCGGCTGAAATGCCACCCTCTCAGAGGCACAGACCGCCTGGAGGAGCAGGCGCCGGATTTGGGAGTTTCAGATCCCATCGACCCCATAAATTCCTAGCAGGCAGCCTTGGGGGTGCCTTCAGCGCGGATTCTGCAAGCCGGGAGGTGCGGGATAGGGGGCGCCGGAGAGCCGGAACTCCGCCCTCGGGGGCGGAACCTCCCTCCGGACTCCTCCCCCTCCCGCCCTCCTCCCTCTTCCCAGCTCCTGCTCGGCAACCAGCTCCGGCCTCGGCTCCCCCTCCCAGAGCCCCCTCCCCGGAGCGGAGCCCACTCGAGGGCCCCTCTCCCACCCCCCAGCCCAGCCACCCGGCCAGAACATCAGCCCCGGGGGGCAGACCCCCCCTCCAGCCTGCCTCCCACCAGCCCAGCCCTGCCAGACTCCCCCAAAGCATGAATCTCTTCCGATTCCTGGGAGACCTCTCCCACCTCCTAGCCATCATCTTGCTACTGCTCAAAATCTGGAAGTCCCGCTCTTGTGCCGGTGAGACGCCCACCGGGGCGGGAGAAGGGGGAGAGTGCGGGGAACATCCCAGGACTCGGGGAAGGGTTTGGAGGCACTAGGGGGACGGGTCTCCCCACCCATCCCCCCACTGCTTGCTGGGGATCCCCCTTCCAGGTCCGGGGTCACCGGGGGGTCAGTTCTCTTCCCCAGAGTAGGGGTGCATACAGTTGGGTGGGGGTGGCTCCAGGCACCCAATTCAGCTCCCCCGGGCCCTTCTCCGGTGGCCCCGGGATTTCAGGGCTGGGAACGGGGAGCGGTGGCAGGCAGGGAGGTGGCTGGGAGTTGGTGACGTGGACCGTGGCGGTCAGGAAGGGAGCGGGAGAGCGGCGACCGGTTCCAGGGGGCTGAGGTCAAGGGGGGTCCTTCCGAGGCCCCACCTTGTGTCCGGACTGTGGGAGGACCCTAAGGGGGCCGGGAGTGGCCGTGAGGCCTAGCCTGGGACAGAGCCTCGGGCTGGAGTAGCTTCGGGGCCGGGCTGCCCCCTGGCTGTGGGCCGTGGGAAAGGGCCCTGCTCAGGCGGGAGGGCTGGGGAGGCCTCCAGGGACAGCTGCACTCTGGAGCGGACCGTGGGCTTGTCCCAGGCGCTTGGGCCTTGGTTTATTCCCCGTGCAGCCCACTCCCAGCCTACCCCCCACTCTCTCTTTGGACCACAGGGATTTCAGGGAAGAGCCAGGTCCTGTTTGCTGTGGTGTTCACTGCCCGATACCTGGACCTCTTCACCAACTACATCTCACTATACAACACGTGCATGAAGGTAAAGGCTTTGCCCCACCTGCTGGCCCCTCCTGCGGGGGGGGGGGCGGGGGGGGAGCCAAGGGAGAGGCCTAGGGAGGAGGGAGTATGGATCCCAGACTTCCTGGGCCCAAGGGAGGAAGGGGCTGGGGTTCCAAACTCCTGGGTCTAAGGGAGGAGGGGGCTGGAGATGAGGACTCCAGGGTCTGAGGGAGGAGGGGCCAGGGGTGAGGACTCCTGGATCTGAGGGAGGAGGGGGCTGGAGATGAGGACTCCAGGGTCTGAGGGAGGAGGGGTGGGGGGTGAGGACTCCTGGGTCTGAGGGAGGAGGGGGCCGGGGTTCCAGACTCCTAGGTTGTCAGACCCCAGTCTCTTGGAGGCTCAGGCCCTGTGCTTTGAACTGAAGCGCCCTTGTCCTCATCCCCCTTGGCAGGTGGTCTACATTGCCTGTTCCTTCACCACAGTCTGGATGATTTACAGCAAGTTCAAAGCCACTTATGACGGGAACCACGACACATTCCGGGTGGAGTTCCTCGTTGTTCCCACGGCCATCCTGGCGTTCCTGGTCAACCATGACTTTACCCCTCTGGAGGTAGGCTACCTGGCAGGGTCGCTGTCGTGGTGGGTGTCGGAACAGCTGTCGACGGTGGACCCTCTCAGAGGCTTCCTTGTGCAGGGTTTGCTCAGACTTCCTTATTTTATTTTATTTTTTTTTTAAAGATTGTATTTATTTGAGAGAGAGAGGGAGAGGGAGCACAAGCAGGGGGAGGGTCAGAGGGAGATGTAGGCTCCCCGGATGCGGAACTCGATCCCAGAACCCCGGGATCATGACCTGAGCCGAAGGCAGACGCTTCACCGACAGAGCCCCCCAGGCGCCCCGAGACTTCCTTATTTTAGGACATACGAGTTCAGCACAGTTTCGGGAGTCGGACGGTATTAATGAAACAGCAGCAGCACTCCTTCCAGGTGCTGCTCTAAGCGTTTGTTTGTATAGCAGCCCCATTTTACAGATGAGGCAGCTGAGGCTTAGGGAGCTGAAATGGCTTGTCCAAGGTCATTGGCTTAATGAGTAGCTCAGAAATTGGGAAGGGGGCCTCTGGAGCCAGGCTACTTGGATTTGAATCCGATGTCCCTTGGGCATGTGACTTGACCTCTCTCTGCCTCAGTTTCTCTATCTGTAATGTCCTGATCAGGTCATGGTGAGGATTTACGGATCATGTAGCAAGGTCTCGTGGTTAAACACAGAGACTGTGGAGCCAGAGAACCGGGGCGATTCAAAGCCAGCTTCTACTCAGCAGCTGTGGGACTTTGGGCAAGTCTGTCATTTTTCTGTGCCTCAGTCTCCTTGTCTGTAAAATGGGGATCATCAATTCCTAGTTCATAGGGTTCTAAGGAAAGGTTCATATTGGTAAAGCACAGTGTCTGGCCCTAGGTAGCAAGTACTGCGTCAATGCTTTTTTGTTGTTGTTGTTGTTTTAAGATTTTATTTATTTGACAGAGAGAGACAGCGAGAGAGGGAACACAAGCAGGGGGAGTGGGAGAGGAAGAAGCAGGCTTCCCGCTGAGCAGGGAGCCCGATGCGGGGCTTGATCCCAGGACCCTGGGATTGTGACCTGAGCCGAAGGCAGACGCTTAACGGCTGAGCCACCCAGGCGCCCCTGTCAATGTTAGTCTAATGACTGAAGTTTAATACTGTGTTGATAACTTTCTCCTAAAAGTCGTGGTTTTTATTCCATGGTATTTTGGTAGCACCTGTACAAATTCCTGGGAAGAATTTTGAGAGGGCCAATGCCTCTTAAGGCCCGGTGGGTATCAGAAAATCAGAGCGGCCTTCCCTCCCCCAGACCCCCTCCGGCCTTGCAGGAAGCTGTCCCTGAGTGGCCACATGTGCTGATGTTTGTAACAGAGGCCACCGTTCAGGAATTTTCCCGAAAGATCATGCTTTACAAATTTGGCTACATATTCAAAATATATATTTTTTTTATTTTTAAGTTTTTTTTTTTTGTTGTAATCCCTACACCCAATGTGAGGCTCAAACTCACGACCCCGAGATGACTTGTCCAGGGTCATTGGCATGCTCTTCGGACCGAGCCAGCCGGGCGCCCCTCGAAATACATTTCCAAAAGCACTGTGTAGGCCGGATTTGACCGAGGGCGACTTCGGCTCACGGGCCCCAGGAGTGTCAGAGGGAGGCCGTACCGTGCTGTGGCAGGAACCCTGGGCTTGGCTGTAGGCCCTGGTCTTTGCAAACATACGGTCCTCACCACTTTTCCGGAGCACTTACCCATTTTGCAGATGAGGAAACAGAGGCTGGAGGAAAGCACTGGGGCTTGCTCTAGGTAGAGGTGGCCAGACCAGAATCCAGGACCCTCGACTCCAGCTTTTGCAGTTCCCTCATTCAGAGAGGGGAGGTCACTTGTGCAACGTATTGGCACCCACTGTGTGTCCAGCTCTGCGCTGGCTGTTCTTGATACGTCATCATGCTGTCTGACCCTTGGCCACCGAGGGCGCAGACATCCTCATCCCTGTTTCTTGGAGCACTAAGGTGAGGCTCAGAGGGGAGAGCTCACAGGATTTGAACCCAGGTCCACCTGCTTGCAAAGCCCATGCTGTTAATTGGTGCATGCTAAAAAAATTTATTTTTGAATCCTAGAAGAAAATTACTCTAAGAATTCACACATCACAATTAGAGAAATTCACACGATGAAAATGGTGACCTTCCGTCTCCTCTAATGTCATAATTCTCTTCCCCAAGGGTGACCCCAGGGGTAACAGTTGGGCGTGCATCAATTTAATGGGTACGATTTTTGAGAGCCTCAATAAACCTGACTTGCTAAGAGCCGTGCTGGAGGATTCTGAGTGATTTTGGGAGCAAATGCTGGAGTCCAGTGCCTGGGTAGGAATCTATTTCTGCCCATATTGTAGCTGTGTGACCTGGGGCCTCAGTCTTCTTATCTGTATAGTGGGGATAACAATAGGCTTCACCTCCGGGGATGAAGACATCAGCCAGTTAATACCCATAAGGTGGTAGAGCAGATCCTTGGATACGGTAAAAGCTACATAAGCGTGAGTTGTTACGAATGCAGTCTTGTGTTCCCCACTTTTCTTCCACAAACCAAAACAACTGAGGAAGAGCCCCACCTGCCACCTGGCCTTGTTCTCTCAGGGGAGGTTTCGGTGGGTCTGCAGACCAGAAGTTACCCCAGGTGGCACTTTCAGGCTGCTGGGGACTGAGAAGAAGCTGACAGATGTCTGCAGTCTCTCCTTCCCCCTCCTCCGATGCCCTGTCCTGCTCACAAATGATGACTGTCACTGCTTTCTGAATGGTGGCCGGCGACACACAAGCACACGGGGAGCTTGCTCCCACTCGCTCACTCATTCAGGCATCGACTGTGTGCCCGGCTCTGTGGCCCAGGAGCGAACAAGGTGTAGGATCCTGAGCCTCATGGAGCTCGCTCTTGTTCTGGTGAGAGCTGCCAGGAAGGAGAACGGAGTGGGTGATGTGACAGTCCTGGGGGTAGGACTGGTCAGGGGAGGCCTCTCTCAGAGGTGAGTGAGGCTGCAAGGAGGTAGAAGAGGCCAAATGTGACAATCTGGGGAAAGAGCTGAGGGAACAGCAAGTGCAAAGGCCCCGGGGCAGGAATGAGGACCGACCAGAAGGCTGCATCCCGGAGAGTAAAGGAAGGAGTAAGGGATGAGGCTGGAATGGGCCTTGAAGGCCACCGTTAGGAATTTGGAATTTATGCTGGTTGTGATAAGAAGCAGCGACTGGAGGACTTTAAGCCAGGGAGGGTGGGAAAATCAGCCCCATTTTAGAAATAAGGAAGTGGAGACTTAGAGAATCTGGGTCTCTTGCCCAAGGTTTCACAGAAGGGAGGTCTCAGAGCCAAGATTCCAGCCTGGTCTGCCTCTTGGAGGGGCATGACTGCAAAGCACTCACGAGCACGGCCTCCAAACCCTTGCTTCGCATCCCAGCTGTGCCGCTTCCTGGCCACGTGGTCCTGGGCAAATCTTTGGGCCTCAGTTTCTGCATCCGTAGAATGGGAATGCCAGTGACAGGATCTCCCTGACGGGGTGGTGGCGGTGAGGATTGAATGGGAGTTGAGTGACGCAGGCAGAGCGGTGTGGGGTACACGGTGAGTGCCCGGTCAGCATCGCTGTTCCCGTTCTCTCTCCACCATCCCTGCGCCAGTGACCGCGAGGCCGTCTGCCGCCTGCTCACCCACCCTGTCCCCTCCCGCCTCACGCTGCTCTCTGCCCCTGCTTCTCGGGCTCCCCACAGATCCTCTGGACTTTCTCCATCTACCTGGAGTCGGTAGCCATCCTGCCCCAGCTGTTCATGGTGAGCAAGACCGGGGAGGCCGAGACCATCACCAGCCACTACCTGTTCGCGCTGGGTGTCTACCGCACGCTCTATCTCTTCAACTGGATCTGGCGCTACCACTTCGAGGGCTTCTTCGACCTCATCGCCATCGTGGCGGGCCTAGTCCAGACTGTCCTCTACTGCGATTTCTTCTACCTCTACATCACCAAAGGTAGGCAGCGCGGAGGGCCGGCTGTGGGGGCCCTCCCTGGGGCGCAGGCTCTGTCTCCCCAGCCCTGTAGCCCTCGAGGGATGGCAGGCTTCGTCTCCCAGCTTCTGGGGTCCCAGGCTCACCGTCCTCCTAGGAATGTGGACCACCAGCCCCTGCCTATCTAAGGACCAAGGCGTCATTCTCCTAGCCCCTGCGTCCCCGAGGAAAGAGCAGCGAGGCAGCGGGGGCGGGGGGCGGGGGGTGCTGCTTGCTTGCAGAGCGGTGTCCTCCCCTGGCCCCACAAAGAGCAGGCATCCCTCTCCCCAGCCCCTGGGCCTTTAGAGGACAAAGAGAGCGCAGGAGTGGCCTCTGACTTTTCCTCTCTCAGAATCTGTCCTAGGCCCTGCTCCCGCCCTCGGGTTCTAAATCCCATAAAAAATCAGAATTCCTACCTCCCCGGCCCCAGCAGCGCTCAGAGAAGGCAGGGCCTCCTCTCTGATGCTTGGCCTCTGTCCTCACCCTCAGGGACTCAGGCCCACCAAGATTCATTCATTCATTCATTCATTCATTCATTCATTCATTCATTCATTCAACCATCCAACAAATGTGTTGAGCCCTTTCTGTGTCCCTGGCCAGGGCTAGGCTCTGGGGATGAGGCAGAAGGAAAAAAGTTTTTTTCCCTCCCCTCCCCTGTATTCTAGTCGGGGGTGATGGTGAATGAACAAGGAGAGAGAGATGGTTGCAAACAGCAGGAGAGAAAGAAACCAGGGATGAGTCAGTGAACAACCGGGGAGGGTGAAGGGGCTGCTTTACACGGACAGTGGTCTGAGGAGGTGACGACGGAAGCAGGGAGCTGAGAAATGAGGAGCCGGTCAGTGTGAAGGAAAGAGGGGACAGTAAGGGCAGAGCGTGGAGGCAGCCTCTGGCCCCTCCGGACTGAGGCTGGGAGGTTGGGGGGTGGCATCGGGCCTTGGACCCTGTTCTTCTGAGACCTCCAGGTGCCTCTTGCCTGCATTGCTCAGCCCACCCCTGGGCATGGGAGGCCGTCCCCTCCACAGGGCCCCCTGGTAATGCCCACCCGCTCTGTCTCCTCGCAGTCCTCAAAGGGAAGAAGCTGAGTTTGCCGGCGTAGCCCTGGGCCCGGCCGTCCCTCTCCTCGGCGGTACGCGAGAGGCGGAGGAAGGCAGCGAAAGACGAAGAGCCTTCCCGTCCAGGGGTGACTTTTTAAAGAACCAACCCCTCTGCACTTCCCAGCCCCCCTCCTGCCGGGTTTCAGGGGGGCGGTGGAGGACCCAAGTCTTGGGGAGCTCAGGACTTGGGTGTTTGTAGTTTTTTGCCTTTTAGAGAAGAAAAAAAATCTTTCCACTATTTAGTTTTTGATTCTGATGACTCCTTTCTCTTCTACTGTCTGGCCCCCGATTTTTATAAACTGTTTTTGAGTGTCCTGTGGGACGGGGCAGGGTCGGAGATCATTTCCCTCTCCCAAGCCCCTCAGCTCCCTTCCAGATCCTACCCCCAGCCCCGCCAGTTGCCAAACACTAAATCTGTACACGCCCATCTGTCTGACCTCCCACCGTGGCCAAGAACACAGCCTCCCCGCCAACCCCCAACCCCCCAAAGTTCAGGACTGGGGAGAGGGAGGAGGGGAGGGACGATCTCCCTGATTTTTCAATATAATTTTTTTCCAGAGTTTGGGTTTTTTGGTCTTGTCCTCATTTTTTTGACAATGTAGCGGGGGCGAGGGGCCGGGCCTGGTAAAGGGGGTTGGCCTGAGGGTCACTGTGGCTCAACAGCCACATTTTTGTACAGAATTGATGGTTGATTCTTTGTTCTCTTGAAATAAACCGAGGAAAATGATGCCTCTTTCGCTACTCCTTGCCCTCTCTCTGGTGTTTGTGGGGCCCCTCCCGGCCCCTCTGTCTGCTTCTCCTTTATCTCATAGACAGCCTGCAGGTGACCGAGGCCTGGGAGGAGCAGGCAGGTGAGAAACGGGGTTCCCTAAGACTCTGAGTTGTGCCCTCACTCCTCACGGCTGTGATGGGCAAGAGGTTTCGGGGGGCGGGGGTAGAAAATCTTGAAGATTCTCTTTATCTTGGCACAGAACTTCCCTGGCGCTTCTCCTGGATCCCAGGGCTGCAGAGGACCTTCAAGAGCATGTGTTTTAGGGGTCACCAGTGGGCAGCCCCTGTCCTACCCCTCATTTGGCATTTTGTTGAGCCACAAGGTTTTCTTTAAAAAAGAAAAAAAAAAAAAGAATCTGTTGCCAGCCTTTAGACATCAGATTTTCACATTGAAATCTGGATTTCTGGCTTCTCTTGAAAAAAAATCTGTCCCTCTGACAATGCTGGGTCCTCGCTTCCGGGTGGCAACAGATGGCTAGGGCTGAATGGATGGGATGTGAGCCTTCCATCACAATCCCCAGGACTTGGCTGAGGGGCTGCTACCATTTATTATCGGGCTGACACTGGCGTTTTTTTTGTTTCATGGAGTTAAAAGCCGAGTATCTTTCACGTCTCCCTCCAGATCGGCCTCACATCTGGCCTGTTATTTCCTTCGCTTGCGTTACCTGCCTGGACCTTGTCAAGCTTTTGGAGTTTCCGCCCCTGGTTCAGGCAGACTCCCTAGATGTCCGCCAAGACCTTCCCAAGCCATGTTTGGTTCTGTAGGAGGGCTCTGGAAGCTTCGGCAGACGGGTAGCTGGCGTTTCCCGAGCCTAAGTTGCACGGATGAGGCCACTGGACCCCGATAGCACCCCTGAAGGGGGCTACTTTGTGGAGGAGGAAACCAAGGCCTAGGGGCAAGTGGCAGACGTGGCGTTTGTCCCGGGGCTTCCTGATGCCACAGCCTGTGTGTTTAGCCACCACTGTGTGGTTTTTCAACTGCTTTTGTTTCTTTCTTGTAAGCCAAGGCACCTTCTGTTTGCAAGAATTTTACCCAGAAGCCTGAGAGGGAAAACGCAGGAACAGGGCCTCTTGGGCTGATTCGGGGTGGGGCGGTGGCCCCCGCTCTGTGTGCGGTCTGAGCACCATCAGTCTAAATGTGGTCCAAGTCTTTCGTTTTCCAGCCAAGACAGCTTGACCCGGAGAAATGAAGTGCCACATCCCGGCTTATCCAGCTAGAGGTGGAGCGAGGACTCGTGCTCAGAGACTTCCTGTTTCGCACCTGAGAACACTGCCCACGCCGCTGCCCTGCTGCTGTTTTCCCGAGATGCCCACAGGGACCACGTCCTACTTCAGGATCGAGCATGGGGCCTGCCACACAGGAAATCTCAAAAAACTAAAACAAAATAAAAGGGACCACAGAACCCGCATGTGACCCCCCCCATGACTGGTGTCCCTTTGTCCAGCTTGTAAGTGAATAATGCTCTGCAGGTCACAGTGGCCCTCACGTGGGTGTGTTTTGTTTGGCCTGTGTAACATTAATAGTTTTTCTTGCTCTCCATTGCCAACGAACTCCACGTAAAAAGAAGCAGATTTCTGATTGTTCTAGCAATACCAGAAGGTTCTAGAGTTTCGCTGTCCAATAAAGTAGCCATTGACTCCATTGAACCAATAGCCCTTGAAATGTGGTGGGTCCAGATTCAGATGCGCTGTCTGAGGCTTTCAGAAATTTTGTAGGAAAGAATGTAAAAGACCTCAATTTTTATACTGATGATGTGTTGAAATACATGATGACATTTTGGATATACAGGGCTAAATAAAATATATGAAAGTTAATTTCACTTGTTTCATCCTGCTTTTCTTAATGTGGCTACCAGACAGTTTAATACTCTGCCCCCCACCGCCCGCTGGCTTGTGTTACATTTTAATCGGACAGCACTGCCCTAGACACCCCAGGCCCGTGGTGCTGAATGGTGGGTGCTGAGTGGAGGCTGCCACCCCGAGACACGGCCCCTGTCCCCGCTACTCCCTTAATGAGTGCTTCACTCACTGAGGTCACCTGCTCGGCCTGTGCCCGAGTCCCCAGTTGCCTTCTGGGTTCTAGAACAAAATTCCCTCCTCTTCCCCAAGACGGTCTTGCAAATGTTCGCAGACAAGGATCTCCCCTGGTCTCATTCATGGACTCACCGTCCCCTGTTCCTTGGTTTTGAGTTGGGTCCCTTGTCACTGGAGTGAGTGGAAGGGCTGCTCCCAGTGTTGGCCCTGGTTCTTCCTAGTGTTCTCTCCACGGGCAGAAGCATTTTCTCTCTCTGAACGTGAGCTTGCCCGACCGTGCATTGGGGCCCCTCATGCCTCCTTCCTCTGGCCGGGGTGAGAATTGAAGGGGCCAAAAGGGATGTCCCCTTCCCGTCACTGGGGTGTGCCACGCCACGGTGGTACCCAGATGGGAGAGTCTGGGAGGTGGCATGGAAATGGGGCCTCCTGCAGAGACCCCTGAAGTGACCTCGTAGGATTTCTCCCCACCCCTGGCCACTCAAAAGACCAGAGGGGAACAGACATGAGAAGGACAGAGGGCTGTTTTCAGAAACCCTTCTGGAGGGAGGATTATCTCTTTACTGATGTGGAGGAAGATGTCAGTTGTCGGGCATCATGGCGAGGCGGGGGGCCTTTGGAGTGGTCACATGGGACAGGGCAGAACCAGCATAACTCAGGTTGTTGGGGCCAGTGGTGGGTGTGTTAACAGGGCTGGTGGCGGAGGGCGGGGAGAGGGTAGTCAGCACCACACCGCCCTCATCCAGGGAGCGCTTGTAAGGGACTGGAGTATCATTCCGAAGGTCCTGGAGGGCCAGGTAGGCCTGGAATATCTGTGGGCAGGAAAGGGTGTGCCAGAGGCTGGCTTGGGTTAGGCAGGGGAGGAGAGGGACTGGGGACTGGCCTGGGAGGGAGACCAGGGTACGGTTGTGCTCACTGCTCACTGCACAAGGGCACCCAGCACGATGCCTAATGCTGGGCTGCATCTGCATGGGGTAAGGGGAGCCTTCTTTCCAATTTTCCCAGTCACAGAAAAGACTAGCAGAGGCCCTGGAGGAGCCCTCCCCCACTCCCAGTGGAGCTGAGTGAGAGCGGAACGTTCTAGTCCCCCAGCCCTGCCCTCCATAGGGGGCCCATCCTCACCCAGATGAGGATGGAGAAGAAAGCGAAGGTGATGGCGGCCTTGGCGCTGCTGCTTCCCAGGAGGAACCCTTTGGGTGGTGAATGCTGCCACTGGTTGGCCAGGAAGCAGAAACCCACGAACCAGATGCCTGTCCACAGGACTGGGGGGTTGCAGGAGAGAAGAGGGGAAGGGGGAGCCTGACTTAGGAAGGGTAGAGCTGGGGTCTGGCTGAGTGGGCTCTCCTTCCCAGCCCTCCGTAAAGTGCACTGCTGGAGCGGAGCTGGGCTGTCTGCCACTGGCCACGTCTGCTATCTGCCTTTCAATCAATTAAAATAGGATTGAAAAATGCAGCTTCTCTGCACTGGCCACACTTCAAGTGCTCAGTGGCCACGTGTGGCCAGTGGCTTCCATATTGGGGAACGCATGTATGGGACATTCCCATCTTCACAGAAAGTTCTTGTGTATGGCCCTGGATTCAATAATCCTTAAGGGCCCTCTCAGCCCTGAGACGCTGGGATCAGCCTGATGTGGAGGGGGAGGAGGTGGTGGGGACAGCTGGGATCAAACTGAGAAGAGGGAACCCCAGGGCCTGAGGAAAAGGAACTCATTTATTGGGTGCTTCCTGTGTGCCAGTCTCTATGCAGAGTACTCGGCTGTGGTCAGGAGGCGAGACTGCCACTCAGCAGCTGTGTGCCCAATTACAGAATCTCCTCAAGCCTCAGTTTCCTCCTCTGCAAAATGGGAGTCTGAGCAGGACTTCCCTCCTCAGGTGGGTCTGAGGAGTACATGAGACAAGGCACGTGGAGCCCCTGGCTCTGTGCCTGACATGTGGGAAGGGCCCAGAAAAGGTCAACATTACTCCAGGCCTCCTTTCTCTCATTTCATGCTCAGAAAAAGCCCTGCCTTGTGGGGGTTTTCATCCTAGCTTCTACTGAAGCTCAGAGAGGGAAGAGAGCCGCTGAGCCCACAGGGTGCCCAGGCACCCGAGTTGAGATTTCAAACTCAGGTCTGCCTGGCTCCGTGCTGGAACCCCACCTCCTGCCACCGGGTGGCTTTTCAAGAAATGTTCTGTGAAGAGGGGAGGTGAATGCGAGGAAAAAGCAGGGCAGAAGGGAGGCTTCTAGAATTAGCCTGGGGGTCAGAAGAGGTGACCCTTACACTGAGTCTAAAGGATGAGTAATAATTCCCTGGGGGGAAACAGCAGGTGCAGAAGAGCTTCCAGAAGGGAGGGGTGAGGCCTCAGGTCACGTGTGGAGGACGGTGGGCCGGTGGGGCAGCGAAGGGAGGTGTCCTGGGGGCCCTAGGAGCTAGAGGGGCAGCTCTGGGAGGGCAGTCCCAGGGGGCTCACCAGCCAGGATGAAGTCCAGGAGCTGGAAGGCCGTCTTGAAGCGGCCGATGCGGCTCTCGTGGGCGTCCAGGGCGAGGAAGGTCAGGCAGCTGAAGAAAGCCAGGAGGCCGGCTCCCACAGCGAAGCTGCAGGCCACGTTGTTGCTATTGAGAACACAGTGGAGCTTCGAAGACTCCGTCTTGTTCTGGTAGCCGTCGGTCAGCAGGGAGGAGAAGACGATGAGGGAGAAGACCTGTGGGTGCAGGAGGGGGGTTTCCAGCAGGCCGAGCAGAGCTCAGCATCCACCAAAACTGCACATCCCCCTGGGTTCCTGCCTGGGAATGGTGGGCCCCGCTCCTCTCTGTGTCACACCCTCAGGGCCTCCACGCCTATTGCTCCTCACCCCTCTTCTCTCCATCCTACTACGGTCTCGGCCTCTCCCCCCCGGGCCCTCACCCTAGCCTCCCCCCTGGCCTCCCTGCCTCCAGTCTCGGCCCATCTGTCCGTCTCCCAGAAGCCCCCACGGAGGTCCTTCCACACCCTGCCTTCCTGCGTGGTCTGTACCGGTCTCCCTCTTCCAATTTCATCTTTGCCTCCCCACTCCCTCCCCCCTCCCCACCTCACCCATGCTCCCCTTCTGCCACCCCAAACAGGTTCCTGCCACCAAACCCAGGTGCCAATACAAAACGATTAGCGCAGTGCCTGGGACACGTGAGGAGCTCCGGGAGCATTTCCTACACATGATTATTCTTTGCCTGCAGGCCCTTCCCTCAGCCTGCGACTTCTTCCTCCTCCCTCCGTGCTCACCTCGTTCCTATTAATTTGTTAAAATAAATGTGAAGTATTCCAAACACACACATAAAAGTACAGGGAGAGATGTAACATTCCGTATCTAACAAACATTACCATTTTTCTTTTTTTTCCCTTTCTTTTCTTTTCTTTTCTTTTCTTTTCTTTCCCTTCCTTTCCCTCTCTTTCTTTCTTTCTTTCTTTCTTTCTTTCTTTCTTTCTTTCTTTCTTTCTTTCTTTCTTTCCTTCCTTCCTTCCTTCCTTCCTTCCTTCCTTCCTTCCTTCCTTCCTTCCTTTTGCTTCAGGACTTTTTTTTACAAAGCCAACATAACATCGCCCATCCAGCAGCTCTCGCCTGTGCGTGCGGCAGACAGCGCCCTGTAGTACAGCAGTCGCGTCTGAGCTTGTCTGCTGCGGTGTGTATTTATTAAATGCCACTGAAGCACTCCATGAGTGTGAGCCCAAGCCAGCCTCACAGCCACCCTGGCATGTGGGTACTGCTAACAGCCCCGTTTCTTTCGATAATGGAACCAAGGTGCCGAAAGGCCGAGGAGTTGCCCAAAGCCAGTCGGCTGACAGGTGCCAGGGCCTGGGTTGGAACAGAAGCTGCCCAGCTCCTGAGCCCGCTTGAAGGCCCTGCTGTGCTGCCTCAAGCTGAATCAGCCGTCTGGAGGGCAGGGGTTCCCAGCAGTGCCACTGAGTGGAAGGTTTAAGCTCCAGTGACTTGTCCCAGACGTCACCATGCTGTGGGGCAAGGTCCACGCAGATATGGAAGGAACCGGTGTGTGTATGGGGTGGGCGGTGGGAGCTGCTCCAGGGAGGCTTTCTGGATGAGGTGACGGCTGTATGGAGTGACGCAGGATGAGAAAGTTTGTCTGGAGAGCAATAGGGAGCCACAGCAGAGCAGCAAGCAGGGGAGGGTCTGAGGCCTGGTTAGAGACAGACTGGAGGGGGTGAGACTGGAGGTCAGGAGGCCAGGGAGGAGGCTGCGGGCCTGGGGTCTGGGAGAGAGTCAGGGTTTGAGCCAGAACGGAAGTTGTGGGGTTGGATTTAGGAGGAAATAAGGTGAGGTGTGAATTGCACATTAAAGAATGAGGAGTTTTTCAGGCAGACGGGGGGGGGGGGGGGGTGGGGGGTGGGGAAGGAAGGGCATTCCGGGGGGGGGGAGGTGTTGGCAAACTGTGTGTGCAAAAGCCAGATGCTGCAGAATGGGGCTCCTTCAGGGACTGGAAAGAAATTTCACTGGAGGGATGGAGGGTGAGATGAGGCTGGAAAAATGGGCGGGAGCCAGAGCCTCAGAGGCCTTGAACACCAGATGGAGGGGCCTGGACTTGAAAGCCATGGAAAGTGAAATTTCTTACTTGGATTTAACTTCAGACATGGAAGGGTTCTGAGCAGAGGATGGCCAGGGTCTGACTTGGCCCTGGAGTCAGAGAAAAATCTCCAGGGTTGCGATGGATTGGAGAGGGCACGATAAGAGAGAGAGAGAGAGACAGAGGGAGAGGGAGAGAGAGAGAGAGGCTGAAAGACCAGAGAGAGGATTGGTGGGAAGGCCCAGGCAGAAACGCCGAGGCCTGAGCTGAGGTCAGAGCTCTGGGGAGTCCAGTGATATTTAGGACGTAAAATTGGACTTGGTGACTGACTGGATGTGGTAGTGCTGGGGACAGAAGTGGGGGAGTAGGTGAGGGGAAGTGAATTCCTAGAATTCAAATTCACTAGAATTTGAACTCCTCCTGGATAAGGGCCCCTTCTCTCTATCCCCACCACCAGCTTGGACCTCAGCCAGCTTGCGTTGTGAAGGAATCACTTTGGACCCTTCTCTGCTCCTGCCCCGCCCTTCCGACGGGGATGGAGGCGGCAAAGGATCGGCCCCTAAACTCCTCAGCTTCCGTCCATGCTCCTCTATCCTTTCCCTTGTCTTCTCCGAATGAAAATCATAATATAACAATGACAACCAGTCCCTCTTCCGTCTGGCACTTCAGCATTATCCAAGGCTGTTCACATCCATTCCCGGTTTTGGAGCTAGGAGTCCACAGAAGGAGAGCATCTCGCTCTGCTGCTCGGGGACAGAGCCAGGTCGAGGACTGGAAGGCCCATCGATCATTCGAGCCCGTATCCATTTTACCTGCTCTACCTCCCTCGCACCAGCCCCACGTGGTAGATGTTCCTGATTCATTTCTGTTTCACAGGTGATAAATTGGAGCCATTACAGTGGAGTGGAAAGAGCCAGACGCACCCGACTCCGCCAGCTGTGTGGCCTTGGGCAAATCATTCACCTCTTGGAGCCTCAGTTTCCCAGTCTGTCTCGGTGCTGTGAAGAGTGGGTGGGGGCCTAGGCCTGATGATGGTTCTCATGATTGGCCCAGAGAGGGGAAGTGTCCTCTCAAGGTCAGTCAGCGAAGGAGGATGGGACTGGGATCCGGCCCTCCTGACCTCCGAGCCTGTGGGCGAACTTCCTCCACTGACCCTGAAAACCTTGGGCTTCGGTGTGAGCCCCGGGCACTGGAGACTCAGGGAGGGGGCTCATTGAGGCCAGAGGGACCCAACCCCCTGAAGCCAGAGTCCAACCCCCTTCCATGCCCTCCTTGGCCCGTCCCCAGGGAAGGAGCAAAGATTCATCAGTTAAGGCACCAGCTGGCAGGCGGCAGCGAGAAGGACAAGAGCACCAGCTGCCCAGAGACTCCCTACTGAGGAGCCAGGCCAGGGGGGAAGGAGGAGAGGACGGGCGGGAGGGCGGATGGAGGCGGCAGGCAAAGTCCGTGACCAAAACGTCTGGCACGCTCCGTGGCCCTTCCCTCCCCCTTCCCCACGCCCGTCCACACCAGCTGGGCCTCCTTCTCCCTTGCCACCCGCTTTTCCTTCTGAAGCTTTGGAGGTGTGAGAATCCTATGACTTGCTCGCCAGCTGGGTGATGACCTTGGACAAGTCACTCAACCTCCGTGAGCCTCAGTTTCCCCCTGGGTCAAACAGGGGTAGTTAATGCCCATGTCATAGGGTCATAGTGAGGAGAAAATCTAACGCCCATGAGGGACTCAGAACTGGGACGTGGAATTCCTAATTCCCCTCTTCCCCTGGGGAGGAATGGCAATGTACACGAGTCCCTGTCACCCTCAGTCCCCCAGACCCATCTCTCTCCTTGCTCATAGAAATGACTTGTCCTAATAATAATTGCTTAAAAAAAAAAAGCGTGATTAATAATTTCAGGCCCATGCTTATCAGTTTAGGGACATAAACTGGTTTCACTTTCAGAACAGTCTTTCCTACCAGCAGGGTATCAGGGGCCTTTTCTTACACATGAGGGTAATAGAGGTTCAGGGAAAACAAGTCACTTTCTCAAGGTCACACAGACATAGGGTGACTGGGTACATTATCCCCCAAAAATCGGGAGCTTTCGAGAATGAAGGGTGGCGCTACAGCGGATTCAACCAGGCGCGGCCCAGGCAAAGCAGAGACTGTGCCACCCCATGTGGGCAGCATGTGGCCGAGCCAGGGTTGTAAGCCAGGCCCTATGGATCCTCCTCCATCCACAGATTCCAAAGGGGCAGGAAGGAGAAGCTCTGGGTTAGGACCCTGGATTTGATCCACCTGCTCCCATGACTCCGATCAAGTCTCATCATCTCCCTGGGCCTCAGTTTCCAGCTCTGTCAAAGGAGAGCAGTGGAGCTGGCACAGCATAAAGCCCGGAGCCGCAGCTCTAACCCCCTCAGGGACTGAGGTCCAGAGAGGTGCAGTGATTGGCTCCAGGTCACACAGCCGAGTCTGGAGTGAATGAAGATTTGAGCCCAGATGCCTTGACTCTGGCAACGTGATAACGATCAAACGAACACGTATAAAGCTCTCGCTGGGCACAGTGCCTGGCACACAGTGACCACCTAACGCCTGGTATCTTAGTTCTACATGACATACTCTCATCCCCCTTCTGCATACCTCTTCCTTCCCAGAGGGCCCGGCCCCTACTCCTATCCTGGTCCCTTGTCTGAGAGGCACAAAATGAACGGGCTCTGGCATTTCGCAGACCCCAGTTTGAATCTGAATCTCAGCCCTCCCTGTTGCTGTGTGGCCTTAGCCAACACTGTCCAATGGAACTTTCCACCATGGCGGAAATGTTCTAGATCTGCACCATCCACGTGCGGCTGGTGGCATCTGAAAGGTGGCCACTGGAACTGAGAAACGAAAACTTTTATTTTAATTAGTTTAAATTGCAATAGCCACATGGGGCTTGTGGCAACCCCATTGGATAGTGCAGCCTTTAAACAATGGTTTCTAAAAAATAAAATAGACAGTGATTTAACTTTCTCTGATGCTCAGTTTTCTTATCTCAAAAATGGGGCTCATCGCTTGTACTTGGAAGTGTTGTTTCTTCCTCCGAGAGTTAATAAGCGCTCAGGGAAGCACAGGGCCTAGAGTGAGGTGCTCAGTAAAAGGTGACTCCGGTTATTAGCTCCCTTTTGCTTTGTTCTCCCAATCCAGCTGCTTCCTTCCCCCCGACTCCCTCCACATTGTGTCTGAGAGGTGAGAACTCCTGTTTCCTGTCACCCATGGGGCAGTCGGGCTACAGGAGGACCTCACCCCTGCAATGATCCGTGTGATGGTCTTTGGCCTCTTCAGAAACTGCACGGCTTCACTGTCAGCCAGGTCCTGGAGGCTTTCGGGGATGTGCATGGCGGTTGCTCTGCTTCTGGGGTCCTGGGGGGCGTGAGCGGGGATGCTGGGGTGCGGCCTTCTGGGCACTGCCGTCCAGAGGCTCCAGGCCCACCCTAGGCTCGGCTGCTGCAAGACAAGACGGATGGTGGGAGGTCAGAGTCAGAGGCGTGGGGTGAAGGAGCTGCCAGGGGTCCCAGGAATAGGGGCATGGGGTAGAGGGTTCTGGGGGGAGGGTCCCAGGAATAGGGTTGTGTGGGGTGATGGGTTTACCAGGGTTGGAGGAGTTGAGGCTTGGGGGTGAAGGAGCTGCTGGGGGTCCCAGAGGTGGGGGTGCCAGGCGAGAGGGTGGCTGAGAGTCCCACGAATGGGGTGCAGGGTAAGGGAGCTCCTGAGAATTCCAGAGATGGGGTACAGTGTGGAGGGGTTGCTGGGGGTCCCGGAATGGGGGTCCTAGGGGTCAGGAATGCAGGCTGAAGAGGCTGTCGGGTGAGGGGGCTGCCTGGGGTCCCAGGGATGGATGTGCAGGGTGAGGAGTGTGGGGAGAGGGCTGGGAGACTGGGGTCACATCCCTGACCCAGGAGCCAGGGGGCTCATTCTAAGGACTGTGTTCTCTGGGTGAGAAGCCGCGGGTAGGATTTTCCAGGGACTAGGGGTTGCCAGAATGTAGATCAGAACCCTTGGGAGGTCTGAACCAGAGGAATCCCTTTCAAGGTTTGGGGCCACAGCACCCATAGTGGAGAATCCAGGCATCTCAGGGTGTATTTTAGGCCGGCCTCGTGATTTGGGGTTCTTTTCTTAGGATAAGGGCCTCCCCTCAGAATTCAAGTCCAGCTTTCTGAGAGTGCATTTCCTCAAGTCGGGGGGGTCTGGACCTTAGATGTGTGGGGAACATGGGCTCAGAATTTAGCTCTCCCCTCAGAATTAGGAGGTCATGCCCCAGGCACCAGGCTACCTTCTTAGAAACGGAGTCTTCCCTTTAAGGACCTGGAATGGGGGTGCTGGGACTTGGGGGCTGATGCTGCCTGACAAAGGGCCACCCCCACTCTGGAGGCCCGGTCTTCGTCGCTTGAAGGCCGGCTCTTCCTTCCGCCCACCCTCCCCTCCTGGTCTCTGGCGCCACCTCAGCGTTCTTTTGGTTCCGCTTTTTCCCGCCTTTTCGCTCCTCCACAGCTGATTGGCTGCGTCCAAGTCCCGCCCCCGCCCTTTCCCCGCCTTCTCAGGAGCGGACACGGGCGGGGGCGTGGCCTCAGCGGACGTTGGGCCGCCCGCCGTTGGCAGTCAGCGCGCGGGAGCCCTGCCCCGCCCCAGTCTTCCCGGGAGTCTCGCGCTCGCTCCGCCCCATTCCCTTTGAAGCGCGCACACAAGGAGACACCTCCGCAGCGCATGCGCTGCGCGCAAACAAGCAGGGAGAAGAAAGGCTGGCAGATTGCGCACGCGCAGTTGAGACAGGGCATTGGAAAAAGATGGACAGCTTTGGATGGCCCAGGCTTTGCGCATGCGTATTACTGCAGGCTGAAGCCGAACCTTGGGGACCCAGGACGCCTTCCTACACATGCGCAGGAGGCTCAATGACAGTCGAGCGTTGGCTAAGGTGAGGGAGAGGGTGGAGAATTGCATGGCCGGGGGAGGGCTGTCCTGTACCCCTTATGTAGCCTTTCCGAGCATCTCCTATGCTCCTAAGATCCACCTGCTGCCTAGACCCCGCAGAAACCCGTTGTACCACTACAGGGTCTCTGGGCCCGAAAAACGCCCCAGGACTCATGACTTCTGACCCCTGCCTGGGGCGCGGGCCACATGAGCGGTGTGGGAGAGCAAGGGCAAGACGCGCTGCAAGACGGGCAGATGGGCTCTGTGCCCTGCCTGGGGTAGGGACGGCCCCTGGAGGTGGAGAGGGTGCGTTTCCTCTAGATGACCTTTGACCCCTGTCCATTTCCCTCGTTCAGGCTCCAAGGAAAGGGGCTGGCCATGCTGCATTTGACCCGGGGGGTCTGGGGACCCAGGGTCCGAGTATGGTCCCTGTTGCCCACGCTCCTCGGGCCCCCCCGGGCCCTGTCGTCGCTGGCGGCGAAGATGGGGGAGTACCGCAAGATGTGGAACCCCACGGAGCCCCGCGACTGGGCCCGGCAGTACCGCGAGCGGTTCATCCCGTTCTCCAAGGAGCAGCTGCTCCGCCTCCTGACACAGGTACCGCCCGTCCCGGGTCCAAGAGCCTGGGGACTACGACTCCCGGCAGGCATCGCGGCGGCATCGCCCTACGTGCCATAGAGGGCTGTTCTGGCGCCTCCTGGGAGTTGTAGTTCCCTTTCCTTTTCCACTCCCAGGTGGGCGTGGCGTTGGACTGCAGGGACAGACCTGTGAGATGCTGATGTAGCAGCAATTCTGGACTCTAGCTTGGGGGAGGGGGGGGCTTCTCTGGGGCATGGTTTTTCCCTCTGCAAAATGGGTATAATGATTATCTTCATCATTACTATTACTACGACCTAATAATAATTATTATACTAGTGAAGCTATAATCATAATTATTATCACACTGTTTGAGCTCTTACTGTATGGCACAGTGCTAAGCATTTTCCACGTCTTGTTGAATCATCAGAACAACCCAGTGAGAGAGAGACTACCATGGTCCCTATTTTACAAATGAGGTGACTGAAGCAGGAGGAGAGAGAAAGTGACTTACTCAAGGCTATGTCATTGTGGCCCAGGTTAGAACCAAAGTGGTCTGACTCCAGAGCAGGGCAGGGACTATGGTGTCTCGTGAGGCATTAGGCACCTGCTCCACTGAGAGTCCTGGTCCAGCTCCAGAGCTGAGCTCTTACCCCACTCTCATCATCCTACTTGTCATTATTGAGGATTATCATTCATTCATTTAAAAATTACTTATTGAACACCTCCGTACATACTAAGGCCTGTGCTAGATTTTATCCACAAGCACACACGTAGATATCGACACACATACACAAACACGTGTGTATGTATGTGGACACAGAATGGCATCACATTCTCCCCATCGCTCTCGGAAAAAGAGGTTGTGATCCTCTGTTGCTGATAAGGGAACAAGCTCAGAGAGAGGTGAAGACACTCACCTAGGGCACCGAGGTAGGAAGCATCAAGAAGCGGTTAAATATGTGTGTTCTGGGTTGGAGTCTCAGCTTCTTTTTATACAGATATTGTGGCCCTCAGCAAGTGCTTCCCCCGAGCCTCAGTTTCTCCTTCTGAAAAATGGGGGTTATAATTCCATGCATCTCTGTACAGCCTCTGGAGGATAATAGGCCAGCAAACAGAGGCTGGTACACAATAAGCATTGTGTGAATGTCAGCGAGCGAGTGTCAAAGCAGGAACTTGACCTTCTAGCTCTTTCTGCTGCTTTCCGCTACGCAGGGCTGGCTCAGTTTCTTGGTCAGTAAAATTGGCTGCCCCCCACCCCAAGCAAAACAAAATCTGAAAAAGCCCAGATCGTATGGACTGCCAGGGAAAGAAATCCTCCCTGTGAGGAAGGGGTAAGAAGCCTAAAGAGAAGTTTTGCTTCCTGAGGTAACAGGAATTCCACTCCAGCCCTGCGGAGAAAGCAGCTTTGGAGGACTTTGCGGCCCACGTGGACTTCTGCACCTTGTTCCACTACCACCATATCCTGGCCCGGCTGCAGGTGAGGACCAGGCCCCCGGCGCCTTCCTTGGTGTGCTTGTTTGCTTATTCATTCATTCAGTAAAAATCCTTTGAGCCCCTCCTTGGAACCTGGCCCTGCTCTAAGCACGGGGGACACAGCAGTGAGCAGGACAGATGAAGCTGCATCCTCGTGGAGCTGACATTCTGGTTGGGGAGACAATGAGTGAATGAATGAATGAATATAAAATGGGATGCCCCAGAGCCGTAAGTGCTGAGAACAATGAAGCAGAGTAGCAGGATAGAGAAGGATGACATGAGGGCCTGTTTTATACAGGGTGGTCAGGGAAGGCTTCTCTGAGGAGGTGACAGGGGAGTTAAGACCTGGGTGAAGACAGAGAGAGAGCCTGATGGATGTCTGGTGGCAGGGGTATGGTGGGGGGTGGGCACATTCTAGGCGGAGGGAAAAGCAAATGCAAAGGCCCTGGGGTACGGAGAGTTGGAAGAGCGGGAAAGGGAGCACCATGGCTGCAGGGCAGTGAGCGAGGGAGAGTGGGCAGGAGACGAAGGCAGAGAGGGGTTGGGGGTAAACTGTTGCCTGGCCCTGTGGGCAGTGGTAAGGACTTTACTCTGACTTTAGGTGAGCCGGGAGCCACAGGAGGGCTCTGAGCAGAGGAGGGACATGTGCTGATTTAGGTGTTAACAGGATCCTTCTGGAACAGATTGTCAGAGGCAGGGAGATCTATTCAGAGTCAATTATGTTTGTCCAGGTGAGGGATAATGGCAGCCCCAGCAAGAGTAATAGCAGTGGAAGTGGGGAAAAGTGGTCAGACGCTGGTAATGGTTGGAAGGCATCAGCATTTGGCTGTGCGGGCGGGCGGTGAGGGAAAGGAAAAAGTCAGGGGGTGCCTCCAGCAGTTTGGGCCGTGCTCCTCTGGAAGAATGGGGCTGCCATTTACTGAGATGTGGAAGACAGGACGGGGGCGGGAGGCAGCTCTGCGGGGAAGACGCGAGCTCTGCTTTGCACTTAGGAATCGGAGTTGCCTGTTAGACAGCCAGGTGGACAGATGGACCCGAATGTGGGCTCCGGAGGCCACAGGAGGGGTCTGGGCTGAGAAGCATCCCCTGGGAGCATTCATATGGTACTAGATGAGGTCATCAGGGGCATTAGCTGAGCCCTGGGACACACCAGCCTTGAGATCGGGAAGGGGAACTGGACCCGGTGAGGGGGACAGCCAAGGAGGAGCCGGAAAGAGAAGTGGAACCCCAGGGAAGGGTGATGTCGGCAAGCCACATTCTCCATATCCTACCACTTCCCCTCCCAGGATCCTGGCTGTGTCGGGGGCTGGGAGGGGGGGTCCCTGAGACAGCTATCGGCCTCAGTGATTATCTCTCCATGACTCACAGTGCTCAGAAAAGCTGTTACGCTCACAGTAATAGTTTATTACAACAAAAGGATAGCGAACAAAATCAGCAAAGGAGAAAGGCCATGGGGCGGGGTCCAGGAGAGGCCAGGCCAGCTTCCTGTTGTCTCTCCCAGAGGAGTCTTGCAAGATGACACATAGTTGTCCTGCCAATGAGGCATGACAACATGTACGGAGTATTGCCCACCAGGGAGATTCACCTGAGCCCTGATGTCCAGGATTTTTTTTTTCTCAAGATTTTATTTTCTTGATAATCTATTTATTTTCTTTATAATCTCTGCACCCAATGTGGGGCTCGAACTCACAACCCTGAGATCGAGAGTCAAATGCTGTGCCAACTGAGCCAGCCGGGCACCCCAACTGGTGTCCGGGATAGTTACTGAGGGTTGGTCGGCGCTTGCCTGGCTGACTTTAGCTACTCAGTCACCAGGCCCGCCAGGGGTCAGACTGCTACTTGGTGGCCCAAGGCCCCACCATGAATCACATTGTTAGCGTGGACTAGCTGCTGTGGCCCAAGGCCCCAGGTCAACCCAGACACTCTTTATCAGGCAGAACATTTCCAAGGGCTTAGAAGTTATCCCAGGAGCCAAGGCAAGGGCTGGTCCTTTGGAATGTGCAGGGTTTGGACAACCCAGGCCTGCTGCGTCAACCCTTTGCTGCACACTGCCACTGCCCTCCGGCACGTCCCCTCTTTGGTTTGAATAGGAGCGACCACAGCCCCTTGCCACTGAGCACGCACTCCGGGTCAGGCTCATCGACTCCTTCCTATGGCATCGAGGGGCAGCTGCCCTTAGCCCTGTTTGCAGAGGCCGACACTGAGGCTCTGGGAGGGCATGGCCGAGCCAGGATTTGCAGCCGGGTCCGACTGTCTCCGGGCCCCGGCCATGGGTTCCATGAGAGGCAGGGTTTAGTTATTTAGAAAATCATTTTATTCTATAAACATTTACATATATAGAAACACAGAAAAACATATACAGTGATGATGCATATTCCCACCTGGGCAGGAGATTTTAAATGGGGACGCTAAGAGGGGAAGGGAAGGGTGGAAGCAGAGGCAGGTGAGACACCATGGGGGACCCTTTGCTGATGACCTAAGCCCCTTGAGGAAGCTGCCTGGGGCAGGAGAAAAAGAGCTGGCTGCGTTGTTTACTAGCTGAGCCACTGACCTTGACGGGTGACCTCTCTCCGCACCTCTTCTTTCCCTTACTCATCATTGAATTCATTCAGTGGGTACGTATGTATGCATTTTAAAGATTCTTTCTTTCTTTTTTTTTTTTTTTTAAGGATTTTATTTATTTATTCGACAGAGATAGAGACAGTCAGCGAGAGAGGGAACACAAGCAGGGGGAGCGGGAGAGGAAGAAGCAGGCTCATAGCGGAGGAGCCTGATGTGGGGCTCGATCCCGTAATGCTGGGATCACGCCCCGAGCCGAAGGCAGACGCTCAACCGCTGTGCCACCCAGGCGCCCCAAGATTCTTTCTTTCTTTCTTTGAGAGGGAGAGCAGGGGGAGGGGCAGAGGGAGAGAGAATCCCAAGCAGGCTCCGCGCTCTGCACAGAGCCCGACGTGGGGGCTCAATCCCACGACCCCAGAATCATGACCCGAGCAGAAACCAAGAGTCTGACACTCAACCGACTGAGCCACCTAGGCGCCCCTCAGTAGGTATTTACTGAGCACCTACTGTGTCCTCCAAAATGGTTCCAGGTCCTGGGACATAGTGGTGAGCCTGACGGATGTGCGTCTCTGCCTTGTGGGCTCACGTTCTAGTGAGGGAGACAGACCTTCAAGAAGGTAAAGAAGCAGGGGTGCCTGGCTGGCTCAGCCAGTAGAGCATGCAACTTTCGATCTCAGGGTCGTGAGTTCAAGCCCCACGTCGGGGATAGAGTTTACTTAAAAAAAAAAAAGAAGAAGAAGAAGGTAAAGAAGTAAAATGTGTTAAGAGGTGCTAAGTACTAGGGATCAGGTTGCCAGAGAAAGTTCAGGACACCCAGTTGATTCACTTCCAGCTGCTGCTGTAAGAAATCACCATAACCTGGGGGGCTCACAACAACAGAAGTTTGCTCTTGCGGAGTTCAGGAGGCCTGAAGTCCAAAATCAAAGTGTGGGCAGGGTTGGTTTCTCCTGGAGGCTCTGTGGGGGGACCGTCCCATGCCCCTCTCCTCGCCGATGGTGGCTGCTATCCTTGGCCTTCCTCAGCTTAGAGACACAATAGTCAGACACCTCTGTCTCCCATCTTCACGTCACCTTCTTCTCTGTGACTTTGTGTGTCCTTTTTTTTTTTTTTTTAAGATTTATTTATTTATTTATTTGACAGAGAGAGAGAGAGCCAGCGAGAGAGGGAACACAAGCAGGGGGACTGGGAGAGGAAGAAGCAGGCTCCTAGCGGAGGAGCCTGATGTGGGGCTCGATCCTGGAGCGCCAGGATCACACCCTGAGGCGAAGGCAGATGCTTAACGACTGCGCCACCTAGGCGCCCCTCTGCGTGTCCTTTTCTGTCTCTTATGAAGGGACACTCCTTCAGGGCCCACCCTAATCCAGGATGATCTCATCCTGGGATTCTTACCTCATTAGATCTGCAAAGACCCTATTTCCAAAGGAGGTCATATTCTGAGGTTCCGAGGAGACGCGAATTTTTAGAGGATACTGTTCAACCCTCTACACCCAGTTAAATTTGAATTTCAGATAAGCTGTGAATAACTTTTTTTTTTTTTTTGTAGTATAATTATGTCCTATGTCATACAGTCCTCAAATACTGCATGGGACATACTTAAACCGAAATATTGTTAGTTGTTGATCTAGAAATCAAATATAACTTGGTGTACTGCATTTAATTAAAAAAAATTTTTTTTGGCTAAATCTGGTAATGTTAATTAAGAAGAACAAGAAAGCAGGAATGTTTTGTAATTTTTAGGTACAATAGTTAGGGAAGGCCTCATGGAAGGGGTGACATTTGAACAGAGACCAAAAGGAGGCAAGAGTGAGCCATGAGGAGTTCTGCGGGAACAGTAAGTGCAAAGGCCCTGTGGCAGGAGTGTATGTATGTATGGTATGTAGGATGAACAACAAAGAGGCTGAGTGAGCAATGGGAAGAGGGCTAGAAATGAGGGCAGAGATGGGGCTGGGGCCCAGATCCTACAGAGCCTCGTGGGGACCCAGTGAGGACTTTGCTTTGACTCTGAGTGAGGTGGAAGCCACCAGGGGGCTCTGCGCAGAGGGATGGGAGCTGACTTCAGTGACAACAGGTGCCCTCTGGCGGCTGCCAGGGGCATAGACTGGGTTGGGGCTGGAGGATGGGAGCAGGGAGACCAGTGCCCAGGCCACCGCAAGGGTCCAGGGGGTGTGGGTAGCTCAGACCTGGAGTGCAAGGGGGTTGCAAGCGGGTGGTGGTGAGAAGTGGGCAGATTCCGGATCTATTTTGAATGTGGGGCCATCAGGATTTGCCGATGGGTTCGATGTGTGAGAAATAGAGGAGCCCAGGCTTTGGGCCCAAGCACCTGGAAGGATGGCCTCGGCCTCTTCTGAGCCGGGTAAGGGAGTGGGAGAAGCAGGTCCGGGGAGGAGTCTTAGGACCCGTTTGGGAGGCAGTGGGTTTGAGAGGAGGCCCGTCAGATGCCCGCGTGGGGGTGTCAAGAGGCCTGTTGGGCGTCCGCGGGCAAGCGTTGAGTGGGCTCTTGGGGGGTAAGTCTGGAGCTCAGGAACATCAGCAGCAAATTCAAGCACACGCCTTGCCCCAGGGAGCTGAGCTTGGGTGGTGGGGATAATTGTGAGTCAGAGACTCTCTCCCAATGAGCAGATAAATTCAGACAGTGAATTCACTGGGCATGGCTCGTGCCCACAGATAACACAGCTGACCTTGGTTTCTGCACCGAAGTCCGTGTGCAAACTGGCAAAACGCGCCCCTTTCCCTCGCCTGGTTCTGCGTAATATGGTAGTTGCTAGCCACATGTGGCTGTTGAAATTTGAGATCATTGAAATTAAATAAAATTTAGAAATTCCTTTCTTCCATTGGATTCACCCCATTTCAAGTGCTCAGTTGCCACCTGTGACCAGTGGTAAGCTATTGGATGGTGCAGATCTAGATGTTTCTATCATTGTAGGCAGTTCTGTTGGCTGGTGCTGCTCCGCATTCTTTATTTCCATCTGAAAGAGTGACAGGATAAATGTATACGTCTACAGCATCTAAAATGGTGCTTATTAGATCTGGCACATTTGTGCAGTGCACAATCTGTCCAACCTCACAAGGCGGCTCTTCTCAGCCTAAGGAGTGGAGGAAGGCTTTTTGAGAGTGATAAGGGAACTGGAATATCGTAGAAGAATAGGACTTCAGTAGGGGACAGGGATGGGGGACAGGGGTGTCTCTTAACAGCATGTGCAATGTCCCTGTGCCTGGAGGAACTTAAACCAGTGTGGCTGGTGTTGAGCCACCAACGGAGATTGTGGTGTTAGGTCCTCAGAGGCCTTGCAGGACACAGAACAGACACAGGACACATGATCCTATTTCCTGAGGGCAGTAGGAGCCTTGGAATGAGATCGACGTGGTTAGATGTGTAATTCCTGATATACCACTTCCTGGCTGTGTGACCTTGGGCCGTTACTTAACCTCTCTGTGCCTCAGTTCCCACCTCAGTAAATGAGGATAACAATAGTACCATTGTCAAAATGTGAGAACAACCTGCTTCAAACAGTCCCTGACGCTTGGTAAGCGCTTTATAAATGTGCACTATCATTTATTACTGTTGTCGTTATGGTTTGATAGAATCTTGGCTGCTGGGTAGAAAGCAGATTGTTGGGGGTGGGGCAAGGGGATTTGGGGAGACCACTGAGAAGGCTGTTAAACTCCTCCAGTCAGGAGGAGGAGATGGGGGTGTGGACGGGGGCAAAATGGTGATCTGTTTTGGGGGTAGAGTCAGCAGGGTTCATCGTGTGGGGGAAGGGAGCAGCAGGGGTCACCTGTGACATCCAGGGGTCACCTGTGACATCCAGGTTTCTGGCCTGGAGCCCTGGCTGGAGGTAGATGGGAGGTGCCCAGAAGAGAATTTGGCTCGCAGTGGATGCCTGATGAATGCAGATTTCTCTCTTCTCGGGCTCTGAGCTTCCCTCCCCCTCAAACTGCGGCTCAGTCCTGGCAGTGGAATTTCTCAAGGTCACTCTGTGAGTCCGAGAACTTGGCCTGTGGGACCTGAAGGGCTTCTGGCGCAGGCCCCAGCGTTGGGCCGGAGTCCTGTCGTCGGGCAGCACGCCCCAGCCCTGGGAGTTCGTTCAGAAGGGGATTTGCTGAGGCTTGGCTGTCCTGTCTCCCTGCTCAGTGGTTTCCATGGCCCTGGGCCTTCCCACCTCCAAACTTCTGCCAAGGGCGTTCCTCCCACTTGGAGTACCTCTTTCCTTCCACTAATTCAAAATTACACCTGGCCTGGACAGCCTGTTCCTTAGGGCTACCTGTCCTGAGAGACACGGAGGGTTGGGCTTGTTTATGGCGTATTTTCTGGACCAGTGATCTCCCCAAGAGGCTCGCTGTATAGTCTGGGACAAGTCACATGTCATCCTGAAACCAGCAAAGAGGCTAGGCATCCAGAGACTCCCTCCCTTGTTCATTCATTGAGTCAACATTTTTTTTTTTTTCTTTTGTGGGCAGGGGGGAGTGGTGGGTGCATAAGATGAGATGGGCAGAGCTGAGGCCAGTTTGTGCGGGACCTCGGAGGTAGTTGACCATTTCTGGTATTTATGCCAATCGCAGTGGGGAGTTCCTGGGGGAGAGGGTGCGGGATCTGTTTCTAGTCTAAATAACCTCTTTGTGGCAATTTTGTGGAGCCGGTTTGGAAGTGGTGAGAAGAAGCAGGCAGAGCAGAAGCCCAATGCAGTTGTTGAGGTGGGAAGAGAAGGTGGCCCGATGAGAAGGTGGCCGTGGAGATGGGTGGGGGGCGGGGCATGAATTCAAGGGCGACACAAGGGTCTAGCCAGTGAACTTGCTAAAGGATTGGATAGAGGGGCCAAGGGAAGGAAAGGATCAAGGATGCCTCCGAGATTTCTGATCCGAGCATCTGTAGAATCAGGGGGTGCCGTTTCCTTTAGGGAGAAGGCTGGCAGAGGGAGAGGAAGAAATGAGGCATTCTCCTCGGGCCGTATTAGATGTGGGATGCCCTTTCCAATGGGGAGGTGTCAAAGAGATCATTGAATATGAGGGTCTGACGCTTGGGCTAGAGGCCAGGGCTGGTTGTGGGGGGAAGAGGTCTGGGAGAAGAAACCCAAAATAGTGGTTTTATTGGAAGATGGGGGTGGGAGGATATGACGTGTGGCTCACCTTGCTGCCATTTGAGATGACTGACATCACAGAAGAAATGTGAACTGGAGAGTTTGCATTTGTCAGTATAAAGGCATAGCTGCTGTAACAAGCAGACCCCACTACAAGATGGTTTAAAGGAAGTGGAAGATTCCTTCTGTCCCTCTTCACGGTCCGGTGGTGAGTGGGCCAGGGTTCCGCAGGAGGTTATCCTAGGACCCAGCATCCTTCTGTCTTATTGCTGTGCCATTCCTTAGAATGTTGTCTTCATCTCCGTGTGGTCAAAACTAAGCTGGGGGCAAAGCAGTGTTTTCAGCCGGCAGATGAAGGAAAAGAGTGGAGGTCAGGGGAGCAATAAACGAGGGGAAGTTGGACCCAGCCTGCTCACGTTCTATGGATGAAACCTGTCTTCTGGCCACACCTGGCCTCCAGAGAGGCTGGGAAACGTATTCTCCCTGCACATCCCTGCGTCCACCTTCCCCTGCATTCCTGGGGACAGACGCTCGTGCCCCGGAATGGGGTATCGGGTCTGGAACCTGGAGGATAGGTCTGGGCTAGAGATGGGAAGTTGCCCGGAGATACACAGAGAGTCACAGAGCGGTGTTTAAAGGCATAGGAATAACGAGGCTACTTAAGGTGAGCTCGAAGACAGAGAGAGAAGGGGAGAGGGCCCCACACTAGCCCAGGGGCACCCCATCACCTAAACTTGGGGGGGCTGGGAACAATCCCTCATGCTTGTGCCCTAGCCCATTTTTCTTCTCTCTGACTCTCTCTTCAGGCCTTGTATGACCCCATCAACCCCGACAGGGAGACCCTCGACCAGCCTTCGCTTACGGACCCCCAGCGTCTGTGCAACGAGCAGGAGGTGCTCCAGGCTCTGGAACCCCTGCTGGCCCAAGCCAACTTCTCCCCGCTCTCGGAGGACACTCTGGCCTACGCACTGGTGGTCCATCACCCTCAGGATGAGGTCCAGGTGCCTGTCTCCCAGGGGACAACTGGAACTCCCAGGAGGCCTTGGGGCAGGGATGGAGCCTTTGGGGCAGAGGCTGCTGGGAGTTGTCCTGAACACAGGCCATGAGCCCACAGTAGTGTTCTTTGGTTAATTAGAATAAGGTACCTGTTTCTCAGTCACTGCACTGCCATCTGTTGGAAAAGTATCATAATATACGGCTCTTCTTAGGACTAGAGACTTTATCACCATCTGCCAGAAAACTGTAATAATAAATAATACAAAACGCTCATCCTTAAAGTCAACAAAATTAAAATACAAATACTAAAATCTTCCAAAGTCCCCCATTTTAGTGATTTTTAAGATACGCTTTTTTTCCAAAGTCATATTTTATTGTCCGAAATTGGGATATGACTTATAAGTGGTGGTGTGGCATAGTTTAAATTGGCAATATATTTTCTCTTTTAGTTGCTTCATAAAATAATGGAATATCCAATTGACAATCGTATTACAATATATACATGTATCAAAGTAATATGTTGTATGCCTTAAGCTTACACAGTGTTACATGTCATATTTATTCAATTAAAAAATAATAGAGTATCTTAAAATCAGTAACATCTTAGATTCTGGGAAATGTGGAAATAAAAATGACTATGACGAGGAGGTAAATGGTGCCATCTTAGATAGTATCCCCTTGTGCAGTATACAACATGAGCACCTGTACATGGCTATCCTGCCTAGATACTGGGTGATGATAAGCCTGGGAGAGGGGTGGAAATCACTGAGGGGAGGGGGATCTAATTCTAGTAGCCTGCGCTCTCACCCTAGCCCATGCTCAGCTGCCTTTTCTTCCTTTGTTCCCCTTGTCAGGTGACAATAAATTTGGATCAGTATATCTACATGCAGTTCTGGGCCCTGGGCCAGCGAGTCGGGCAGATGCCCCGTAAGTCCAGCGTGGGCTCCAAACGTGGCTTCTTCATCAGGTCGCCCCCTGCACAGAGGTGAGGCGGCCCTTGTTCCCCAGCTGCAGCGAAAGGGAGCAAGGTTAGAGTCGAGAGGGGACTGACAGGTCAGTGTCTGGATTTGGGTGTCGGGACCTGGGGGGGAAGTCAAGAAAGGGGTGGGGATATCATCCAAATGTTGCCTTTTCTTCCCAAGGGAAAATAAGAACTACAGTGCCCAGGGGAAGAGAAGGGGTAGGGACATTTCTCCCCATTTTCCAAATGAGGACGACTGAGGCTCAGAAAGGAAAGGCCACATTCTGAAAAAATGGCGCAGCCAGGATTCTGGTGAAGGTTATATTTTTAACAGAGGCTCCTCTAACACAGAGCAGGGTCAGGAGAGCCAGATCTCTTGGGCCTGTAAATTACCCAATCTTTCTGGAAATCAGTTTATCAAATATGGTCATGAGTCCAAAAAAAACCAAACCAAACAAAAAACCCAAAGACAAAAACAACCCAAAAAAACACAAAAAACCCTCCTATCCCTATATACCGCTCAGTAGTTCCACTTCCAGGAATCTATTCCAAGGAGATATTTATACTTGCAGACTGTGTGTTTAATTATCTGTCTCTCACGCTGGACTGTGAGCTCCACAAAGCCGTGGCTGACTCATTTTGCTATCTCTCCAGAGCTTAATAGCGCTCCCTGGCACCTCGCAGACGCTCTAAATTAAAAGTAGAATTTGAGTTTGAAAAATCACCAACGAAGAGATTTGTATTCAGCGCCCAGTCCGCCAGTACATAAAACCAGAAGCCATCTGTGTGTCCAGTAACAGGGGATCGCACGACTTAACGGACGCCCTGCTGTGGGACACTTGGCTTATGTCTGAGGTTCCTCCCGCCACCATTCAGTAGCCTCTCCAATGAGCGTGTGACTCCAGAGCTAGAGAGAGCGTCCCGGGGCCGCAGGGCGCTGTCCTGACCCCCCCTCCTGCCCCTGGGTCTTCGTCCCTCAGGAGATACTTCAAGCGGGTGGTGCTGGCGGCCCGAACCAAGGGGGGGCACCTGGTGCTGAAGAGCTTCAAGGACACGCCCCTGGAGGGCCTGGAGCAGCTGCTGCCCGAGCTGAAAGTGCGCACGTCCGCCGCGCAGCGCGCCCTGCTCAACCTCACGCTCTTCGTCTCGGGCATGATAATGTTCGTGAACGTGGGCATGGTGGTGCTGACAGACCTCAAGATGGCCACCTCCCTGCTGCTGCTGCTCTTCGCCATGTTCATGGGCCTGCGGGCCTCCAAGGTGAGTGGGCGGCCCCCGGCGAGCTTCTCGGGTCCCCGCTTCTGGGTGTTCAGCCGGAAGCTCAGGCCACCCTGCAGTTTCGTTTCTTCCGTGCATTGTTCCTGCCTCGTGGTGCCCTTCATTCCCTCCCTCCGTTACTTTGTCATTCCCACCTTCTGTCCCTCCCTCCCTCCCCCTCTTCCTCTCTCGCTCCCTCCCTTGTACTCAGCACAACCTTGGGCAGCTTTCTTAATCTCTCTGCGCTCCGGTTTCCTCACCTGGAAAACGGAGACCAGAGTGAGACCGGCCTTGTACGGTTGTCCTGAGGATATAATGAGGGGCGCCATGAAAAGCACTGGGCACAGTGCCCGGTATGCAGTAGGCGCCCCGTGAGTGTTCCCAGCCCGTCATTAAGTGCCTGTTTTAGAGGCATTTTAGTGACGTGGGGAAGTTGTTTCAGAACCGGACTGCCTGGGCTTGAATCTAGCTCTTCTGTCTCTTAGCTGTGTGACCTTGAACAGGCTGCTTAACCTCTCTGTGCTTCCGCTCTCACATCTGGAGAGTGGTGATGACAAGAACCGGATTCATAGGGTTGTTGTGGGGATCAAATGAATGAATACGCATGTGATGCTGAGAACAGAGCCTGACATGTAGTACAGAACGGACTATATGAGAGTTAGCCATCATTGTTATTATTATTATTACTAACTGGGCTGTTGTTCTCTGAGTCTGAGCTTCCTCATCCTGGCGGGGTGTCATTTTCACCAGGGGAGCTGTTTTATAAATGCGGGCTCCTGAGCTCCAGCCCAAATGGACTGAATTGGAAACTCTGGGACGGGGGCCAAGGAAACTGTATTTTTAACACCCTCCCTTCCTGATTCTGCTACATGTGGACGCATGGCCACCTCATACAGTTGCGCAGGTTGTTCACCATCCAAGGATTCGAGGCTGAGGGGATGGGTGGGGGCTGAAAGCTAACTTGTGCCAGGTGCGCTGGCTGTGTCGAGGCTGAGTCAGCCCAGAGGGGCTGCCTTTTACTGATTCTCCCCAGGGCTGGCGCTGGCCCCAGGAGTGGGGACTGGTGTGTGGAGTCCGCTGTACTTGATCATTCGCTCGCTGGTTCATTGGTTTTCAAGCTGTTTACAGCCATCCCAGCGGGGTCTTAGGAGGACTGGTAATAAATCCCACAGATAATAGCCAGGCTGGGCTGGCTGAGAGGGTGACAGGCTGGGGGTGGGGATAGCAACTCCTGAGAAGGACTAGGGGTCAGGCTGGATTTAAGGGAAGCTTTGAAAGGGGAGGACTGAACCCCGTGGAGAAGGGGCTGAGTGAGTGCAGCTTGGGAGATCTCACAGGGCTGGAGTCCGGGGTACAGGGTGGAGAAGTGAGGCCACAGGGGGTGGTAGGGGACTTGAATGCCAGAATAGGGGCCCTGGGCTTTTTCTGCAGGGCAGCAGTTGCCATGGCAGAGTTTCTCGAGCACAGAGGGAGTGCAGCCACCACGGAGGGGGTGGGGCTGTGAGACCAGCGGCAGGGAGGCTGGTGAGGGGTGTCCACTGGTCTGGGGGGGCACCCAGACTGCCAGCCCCAGGTGAACCATGCGTCCCACCTCTCTGAGGCCCCAGGGGGCTGCGGAGCCTCTCAGGCTCTGCAGGGTCCCATTTAAAACCCAGTTCCCTAGCTAATTTAGCCTATCCATTAAATGTTTTCCCCTGCTCCGGGCTAAGCTCCAGTCCTTAAATGTGGGCCCTCTGAGCCTCCCTCCAGCTGCCCCACCCTGTGCACTCTTGTCCCCTCCTGTGTGTCCATCACTCCCAGATATCTGTCTCTGGTGCAGGCTCCTCTCCCAGAGTCCAGACCCCTGTCCCTGCCTGCTCCCTGGACGTGCCTAAGGCCTTCCAACACTCACGCACCCCATCCCACTGAGCTCAGGATCCTTCCCCAAACCCCCTTCTCAGGACTGTGCTCAGACCAGATGCGGGGAGCCGATTTTGCTGTAGTGCACCTATCCCTCTTTCTTCCCCCCCAGAAGAGCGCAGCCATCTCTGGTTTCCACGGGCAGCTCCCTATCATCTCAGATCTCCTTGCTCAGCCTGAAGCCGCCCAACTCTGGAACAGCCCCCTGGAGGGCCCTTCGCACTCCCCTCCAGCAGCGGCTCCCCATACCGCTCCTCTCCTGTTGTGGCTCTCCATCTGTAGAGGGCCCTGCCCCCCCCCCCCCCGGCCCTGGCTAGACCCCTGGAGATGGCCCTTGCCCTGCCTCCCAGTCTGTCAGTCCCCAGCCTGTCCTTCCAGCCCCGATTCTGCGCCCATCTTGTTCCCTCTGTCCTGGCCCCAGCCCAGGCCTTCCCAGCCTCCCCGGTCAGTCCCATCCAGCCCTCCAGCCCATCCCCAAGGGCCCCAGAACTGGCTTTGCTCCTTGCTCACAGCCTGGCCCCAGAAACCCTGTTTCCCCAGCCGCATCCAACACAGTCGTATGCTTCAGCTCCAGCAAAACGTACTGCTAGCACCTTCTCCTGCTCCCCACTCTGCGGCTTCCCTTCACTCCTCTCCCCTTTGCAGATGCTGTTCCCTCTGACTGAGATATCCTTTCTCCCCTGTTGGGCTGGCCATCCCCTGCTCACCGCTTATCCTCAGCTCAGAGGCTCCAGGAAACCTTCCCAGCCTTCTTGGGCCTGGCTGGTGCCCCTGTGAGCTGCCGCCATACCCTGGCCCAGCACAGAGCAGGCCTGGGGTTGTTGAGAAGCAAGCATCCCGGGGATGCATCAGGGCCGGTCCTGCTCTGCAGGACAGACTGTCGCATGCCTCACGGAGGTCGCAGTGGCCACTGCAGGAGACTTGCGGCCCAGTTGCTCATCTGTGGGACACAATGTCCACCCTGAACCTTGAGGATGTTTTCTAAGAACAGACTAGGGTGACTTGGCTTGTTCTGAGGCCCACAGGCCCAAAAGAGAGGGCAGCTCAGGGTAACGTTCGGGGTACTGGCTCATCAACATGGGCTGAATTCAGAGAGGAGGGGCAGGAGGGGAGAGGGAGAAATCTTCAGGGGCCAGGCCACGCAGGGCCTTGGCATCAGGCCAGGCAGCGTGGACTCTCTGAGGGCACTGGGGAGCCATGGCAGGACTGTGAGCGAGGGACGAGCAGGGTCAGCTCTGGGGCTGTGCAGAGACAGACTGGCAGGGGCAGGTGCAGGGGGACGGGGCCAAGAGAGTCAGGGCAAGAGGACAGGGCTAGGGACCGACAGGCTGCTGAGGAGGGAGCGAGGATGCTGCCAGGGGTCCAGCCTGTCACTGGGCAGATGGCGAGGCCACCCCAGATCTGGAGCACAAGAGAGGGGGATCTGGTAGACTGGGAGGTGGGGTGAGGGGCCACAGTGAGTGTTAAAGGGAACACCCAGGTGGCAGCTGTTGTGTCCTCTCCAGGAACAGAGGTCTGGCCTCATCGGAAGCATGACCAGCCCACTTAATGTCTGAGAATTCAGCTGCATTAGCTTGGCAGAACAGACAGAAAACCCAAGGTGTGATTCGTCCCAGACGGTCCCTAACACACGCAGTTCCCGCATCTCGCCTCCCAGCAAAGAGATGGCAATTCGTTCCAACGCAGGGACAGACACCGACTGTGCGGGACCTGTAGCAAGGGAGAGCACAGTCGCACACAGCCGTGTCAGCAGTCCTGGGCAGGTCATTTGAGCGATTTCCACGGCTCTGCTGACTTCAGAGGCATTTCACCTCAGGTCCCAGTGTAAGATGGGCAGACAGTACATGCCTTTAAAAGACGACACCCAGCCTGGAGTGAGGTCAAATATTCCACAGTAGCTAACGTTGAAGTGCCTGTTACGGGCCTGGCGCAGTGCCAAGTGTCTCATAAACCTTATGTGGATTTCTGGAACCTTTTCTATCATCTATCTCATTTCACTATCTCATTTCCCCGGAGGACTTAGGTCTTAGCCAAGGGCTCATAGTTGGTAGGGGGCAGAGTTGGGATTGCCCCCAGGCCTGCCGGCTACTGGATCCAGCAGGCTTGAACTCATTTTGTGATGACCGGAGCCATCGGAGCAATCGGAGTGGAGGTTTTTAGTGTGAGCCCCTGAGGGCACCGGTGGGCTCTCCTTTCCCTCCTTAGGGACACCAAGGATGGGGAAAGGGGTCCAGCGGAGGAGGGGGCCAAGGGTGGGGAAGGGGGCTGCCCATTAATAGACAGCTGGGCCCCAGATTTGCCCCCCCCATTCTCCTTCCCCCAAAGAGGCTTGGAGTACTTGTTTTCTGTTAACACTTCTCTTGACAATTTAACACTGGAAACCTTTTTATTATGGCAAAGTTCACGCAAACAACTAGAACAGTATGATGAGCTCCCGTGTGGCCCGCATCCGGCGTCTATAATTATCCACAGTCCATCAGGTTTCACCTAAAGACCCCCTGCTCTCCCACCGCTGGGTTATTTTGAAGCAAATCCTAGACATATCGCCTGGAAATACTTTAGTAGGTGTCTAAAAGATAAGGACTTAAAAAAAAATCCTCGTCACAGAAAGTTCCAAGGCTAAAGCTCAAATCGTTTGGAAATCCTTGAACAAATCTATTAATATGTGGCTCCGATAGGCAACCCAGTGAAGCGGTTGCTGAAAGCTGTTGGTGGCGCAGGAGTCGTTGGGGCGAGAGCGTGTGTGTGTGTGTGTGTGTGTGTGTGTGTGTGTGTGTGTGAGTGGGTGTGAAATGCAAATACTCGGGTAGTGGTCCTGGGGACCTGGACCCAGGGGGTCTGGGGGGAGCCCAGGAGCCCGCGGGAAGGACCATCCCAGGGCTGAGTGACTGCGGTGTGTCGGGGGGGGGGGGGGGGGCGTGGGGTCCCAGGGGACCTGCCCCTCCCCCCGGGCGCCCGGCTGAGCCCGCGGGCGCTTCCCGCCTGCAGATGTTCGGACAGCGGCGCAGCGCGCAGGCCCTGGAGCTGGCGCACATGCTTTACTACCGCAGCACTTCCAACAACTCGGAGCTGCTCAGCGCCCTGGCCCTGCGCGCGCAGGACGAGCACGCCAAGGAGGCTCTGCTGGCGCACAGCTTCCTGGCCCGGCTGCCGCGCGGCGCGCGCGGCCAGCCCGAAGGTAGGACTCGGCCCTGGGATCCGGCGCCCGGTGGTGGGCGGCGCTGCCCCCAAGGACCGCCCCTCGCCCCGCCCCTCGCCCCGCCCACACCCTCCACCACCCCTGCCCTTTGCCGCTCTGCCCCCATCCCATGGCGGCCTAGTAGTGACGTGGCCCCACCTGGAATATCCTCCGTCGTGTCCCTACAGGGTCAAGACTCCCTCAGCCCCGCCCCACTGAGACACCACCCCCTCGCTGCAGGCCCAGCACTCCCGGCTCCCACCGGTGATCTGACCAATTCCCTAGGGGACTTTTTCGGCCCTCTGCAGATGGGACTCCCACCCCCCACCCCCCGAACGCAGCTTTCGATCTGGATGGACCTGGTTCCTCCCTGGAGTGACCTCCCTATCCTGACCTTTTCCTGAATAAGGGTCTTGGATCATCGGACTCCTGGTGTGGCATGCCCTCCTTTGCTCCCAACTTCCCTAGCGCTCCTTCCAAAAGAGACTCTTGTCCACTCCCGATGTGAGCCTCAGGTTGTCTCCTTCCCAACAGGAACCTCCCTGACTTGTCCCTAGATGAGAGCCCCAGAGCTGTACCCTCCTAGGCCTTGTCCCACTTACTTGCTAGCCTCAAGCGTACCCCTGGGCTTCTCCCAGACCCAGACCCCTCAGTTCCTTTCCCTGTGCCCTCCCTGCTGTCCCTTCCCGGTCCTTCAAGGCCCCAGTCACCTCCCTCACAACACCTGCTTCTCTCCCAGCAGAGACCTCCCAGTGGCTCCAATCGGAGGTAGAGCACTGGCTCCTGGCCCAGTCAGGCTGTGACGTGGCCTTCAACGGAACTCGGGCCCTGGCCCACCTGCAAGCCCTGACCCCCAGCATCGGGATGTTCCCACCTCCGGGTTTCCCCAAACTAGACCCGTTGCCCACAGTCGTTTCTGAGCCCCCCCAGCCCGCACCCGGCAGTGACAAGCCCAGCCTTGCTCAGCCACCTGGGGAGGCACACTAAGCCCCGCCTCCCCACGATAAGCTGTCAATCAAAGCTACTATGCTTTGCCCCTCCCTAACTTCCACTCACCCACAGGCAATCACTTCCGTTACACAGTATTCTTAAACAAAGCTAGCAATTGAGGCAGCCTACGGTTGCTAGGCACCCCCCGAACAGCCAATCAAAGCTTTTTGGCTCTGCTTCTAGGCCGTCCCTTAGTCCCACCCCCGCCGTAAAAGTCCAAACAGGGCTTGGCTGAGAAGGAGTGTCAGCCAATCACAGCTGTTAAGTGTTACAAACCACTAGGCACAGTTGTTAAACTGTACCCTTCCGAGGCCATAGATCGCTGTCTTTTTAGCCCGCTCCGGGCAAAAATGTCCAACATGTTCACCAAGGCGGAGCCCCAGTCCACAGCCAATGGGAGCCGGTTAGCCCAGCTCTCTGGCCAACTGCCAATGACAGCTGCTGGGCACTGTCAAACTTAGGCTGCCAGTTGTCGCCGCATAGAAGCAACCCATCAGAACTTCTAAAGGAAACCTGATCTTTCTATCAATTGCCGCAGCTCGTAAGGCAGGCTTTCTGGTCAACTGCTGATCAACTGGTCCAGGCTAAAGGGGTTGGGAGCCTTGGGTCAGGCAGAAAACCGTGGGTCAGGAGGAACCAAGACTTATTTCCACTCAGGCCCCAACAACCTCAGGTGCCTTTCCTGCCCAGGTCCCGCACCCTTTCTGCAGAAACTACCTCGGTCTGGATCTTTCTTCCACCAGTGGCCTGTGCAATATTTATTGGTCTGTCAATTTCTCTCCTGTCCCCTCTCCCAAAGGAATAAATCATGTTTAATAAATCTGGATGAGTGGGATGGCTGCAGGGGTTGAAAAGAAGGAAAATATCAGAATCCTGGAAAGGAGATACTCGATCTTGGGGGAATGCATTTGGGTGGGGCCTAGGCAGAGAAAGCTGTAGTCCTAGGGAGAGACTGGGTTCGCAGTTGGTGAAATAGACTGGCTGCGGGTAACGGAAGAGGATCTCAGAGAAGACCTGGTTCCTGAGGAGAGGCCCTGGTTCCCCCAAAGACTGGGTCTTATGAACAAGGGAGATAGGACAGCCATGTGCGGTTGTGCAAATTGTTCATTGCACAAAGGCACACAGCCAAGTCACGGGCAGATGTAAAATCTAGCCATCTCCCCCCCTCCCGACCCCCACATGTGGCCTGGTGGGGCTGGGTAAGCCGGGGGGGGGGGTGCCATCTAATTTTTACTAAGGTGTCATATGGGCTAGCGGCAAAATTGGGTGGGGGAGGGGAAAGAGGAGGAGCTGGCTCCTAACGAGGGAAGGTGTCTGAGTTCCAAGATGGAAACAGAGAAGTCTTCCCAGAGTTGGGGGGGGGAGGGGCGGAGACCAACAATCTAGAACAACACACTCCCTGCCTGGTTGAGAGAAAGACACCCTTGTACAAGGAAAAAGAGTACAGGAAACCCACATGCCTGGTTCTTCCCCACAAGTGCCTAGAGGTCTAGACTCGGGAGGAATCCTGAGACGGAAGGGCCCAGGGCCTCAGGTCTGTGTAAGGGAAAAGGCAGCTGGGACCCCGACTTCCTGTGTCCTGGTTTAGAAGGGACTGGGGGGGGGGGGTGCGCCTGGGTGGCGCAGTCGTTAAGCGTCTGCTTTTGGCTCAGGGCATGATCCCGTCTTTCTGGGATCGAGCCCCACATCGGGCTCCTCCACTGGGAGTCTGCTTCTTCCTCTCCCACTCCCCTGCTGTGTTCCCTCTCTCGCTGGCTGTCTTTCTGTCACATAAATAAATAAAATCTTTTTTTTTTTTTTTTAAAGGGACTGGGGGCCTGGAGGGGCTGTCCCAGGTTCAGGAAAGATCAGGCACGAGCAGCCTGGGTTTCTGGAGGAGGCAGGGAGGAAGGAAGGAGGCAAAGGCAGAGCAGGCGGTTAAACCGTTTTATTTTCTGGACGGGGACGGGCGCGGGGGCTTTGGGGCTCAGACGGAGGATCCGGGCGCCGGCAGAGGCGGCAGGGCGACGCGGGGCTCTCACTCCCGCTTCCGCAGGTGGATGTAGATGACGCCGCTGGCCAGGGCGAAGGGGAAGGCCACCCAAGCCAGGGCGAAGCAGTAACCGAAGCTGCCTCCCGGCGGGCGCTCCGCCAGGATCTCCTCGGCGTGAATGGCGTAGATCAGCGCCCCGGTAAACACCGCCACGCCTGCGGGGAGACGGGAATCAGGTGTCACGCAGTACCAGCAAGAAGACTGCATTTCCCAACAGCCCACGGGGCAAAGAAGCCGCAGGAAAGCCAGTGCTCACCACCGCTGCCTTCTGGGAGTTGTGGTTCGCTCCCTACCGCATACTGTCCTCGGGCAATTTAGTTTATCTAGCTGGGTGCTCTTTATTCATCCATAAAATGGAAAATACTATCCATCCATCCATTCATCCAGCCAGCCACCCATCCCTTCAAGGAATATTTTTTAGTGCCTTTCTGCGAGCCAAGCACGAAAATAGTGAATTAAAACGAGAGGGACTTTAGAGGAACCTGAGAAGAGAATATACCAGAAACTGAGGACCATGATAACTTAGCTCTCTGCACCTGAAGTAAAAAAAAATTTAAGGTATATAAACTCCTTGAAGTGTCTAGTCTAATGCACAGTAGGTCCACCAGAAACAGAAGCCAGCTGCTATTATAAAATCACTACTATTATGATTCAGAGTTCTCTCCTGGAGCATTACTTAGCCAACTCTCCCGGCCCTCCCATCCCTGGGATCTAAATTATTTGCTCACACCACCTTTCCCAGCCCCGGCTCCTTGAAGCTCTAAGTGTCAGCTTCCACATGACTCAGAGACGCACACCACAAACCACTGAATCAGTGAAAAGTACAACTCCTGTGAGTCCCCAGGCGGCGGGGTAGCCTACGGAGGCACTTCAGGTAGTCCTTGGGCTGTTGATACTTGTTTTCTTTGACCCGATGTCCATTCTCAGGGCCCCCAGCATCCTGACAGTCCCCCTCCCTTCCCTTCAATTCCTTGGGGCCCGTGCTCACTGGTGCAAAGCTGGCAGAGGCCAGTGGCATAGAAGAGCCCTCCTCGCCTCATGGTGTAGAGCTGGAACATGAACAGGATGAAGGACAGACAGCAGAGGATGAGGGAAAGCACCATGAGGACCTGAACCGCCTTCAGCCAGCCTGCAATAAGGAGATAGAGGTGAAAGTCACAGTAGGTCCAGAGTTCCAGCTCCACCGGCCTGGAGAGGCCGGGAGAGTTGGCTAAGTAATGCTCATCGTTCACTGCCCCACCCCGTTTAGAGCCATAAAAGTTTGGATGCTTAAGAGTATCACTTATATTGACCTTGATTCCTATAACTTTGCTAAATTCCCTTATCAGTTCTAGAAAGCTATTGTCAAGATTCTTTAGGGTTTTTTACATGAACATGTCTGCCGGGGATAGAGACATGTTTACTTTTTCCTCCCCCCTCTTTATACCTTTTATTTCTTTTTCTTGCCCTGTTGCATTGGCTACCTCCGGTACAACACCAAATAGAACCGGTGAGAACAGAAGTTCTTGCTTCACTCTTAGGGGAAAAGCATTTAATCTTTCATTTTTCTTTCACTTAGAAATTTAGAAGGATACAGCTCTTATCCTTTATAACTCAGATGCATCAGCACTGTACCCCCCCCCAACCTTGTTCAGGACCTTGGAAGGATTTAGCCCCACCCCTCTAGAACTGTAATGTGGTTCCAGCTTCAATCCCTTGGAACTTGGACAAATTGGTCCTGGACATCCATTCCAAATACCAGTCCCATCTCCTTAGAACTTTGAGAACATAATCCTACTTTCTCAGAATCTTGGGAGCTTTCTCCCCATTCCTTAAACCATTGCATGTGGCCTCCACTCTTTCTGAATCATAAAGGAGGGGGGTTTTTAGTTCATCCTCTCTAGAATATGAGCATATTGCCCCCTACCATCCCAGATAAGAGGGTCATAATCAGCCCCACTCACTCAGCATTGGGGCCCAGACCTGCCCACTCAAACTTTGAGGAGTTCCCTAGTTCTTGGTTCTGGGAGGAGACCTGGGGCAACCCCTCCCCTTGCAGACCGGTCCCCGATGCCCCTCACCATTCTCGCTGACGTTACTGCAGGCCCACGTTTTGTTGTCATTGTTCCACGTGCAGTCATACCAGAGATTCAGGGACTCCTTCCCCGGGAGGGTCCACCAGGACTGGGATGGACCGAGAAAGAAGGGCAGGGTTAGGAAAGGAAAGTGGGCAGTGTCAGGGAGATTGTGGGAAGGGTTGGGAAAGGGTGAGGTACTGGAAGGCATTGAACTGGGGAAGGCATGGATTTAGTAAGAAGGGGTGGGAGCAGTGGGGGGGGGGAGGGCAGGGTAGAGGCATCAGTGGCAGAACTCGGAAGGGTAGATGCTAGGGAAAAGGGGTGGGGCTGGAGTGACTGTAGAAGAGGGGTGTGGAGGGAGTCTGCAGGAGAAGCTGCCCCGCTGCCTGAGTGGGCTTACCTTGTCCAAAGTGGCCACGAAAAGCAGGATGAGAATGAGGATGTGAAGGGCAGAGACCACCAGCAGGAGGAGAGACATGGCTGCGGTGGAAGTCTGGGCTGGGGGGTGTCAGGAGATGGTCGTTTCAAGAGGTTGGCACAAGGGCAAGTGAGATGCTCCAATCCTGGTGGAGAAGGGGGCTGAGTCCAGACTCCTGGGGGTGGTGCAGAAGAGGGCTGGGGTGGGGGCCGGGACTTCTGAGTCTGAGCAGGGAGGAAGCTGGGGGGCCCGAACTCCTGAATTCTCCAGAGGTTGGATCAAGCCAGGGATGAACTCCTGGGTCCAGGAGGGAGTAGGACTAGCAGTGTGGCCTCCTGTCTCCTTAAAGTCCTGATCCTGGGCACATATGGGCCAGGATATGAAAATTCAAGCTGATACCCCTCCAGATTCATCAGAAGCTGGGGGCTTCCCCCAGAGACAGGCGTCCTTGAGTCACCCCCCTCCTCTCTTGGGGTAGGAAGGAGGGGGACTCAGTGAGTCACCCAGTGACTCATCCCACCCCCCTGCCTCCAAGAACCAGGGAAACCCCAGTCCCTGGCTATGCCCACAAGGTCCCCACCCCACCCTGCTGCCAGACTGGTGTCTGCTAGACATCTTGTTGGAAAAATGGGCGAGATCCATGCTGAGGGTGGGAGGCTGGTGTTGGCATGGGGAGGCTTGACAAGAAGGAGCCAGCCTCCCCAAACCCTTCAGTTTCCAGAAATGGGGTGCCTGGAGGTCCCCCAGATGTGGGGTGTTCTCTGGCAAAGCCCTGATCTCAGGGTCCTCAGGAGAGAGTGGACAGCCATGGGGAAAAACCAAAAGAAGTTTACCAGTGGAGGGCTCTGCTGAGAACCCCGAATCCTTGCCGGGCCCCACCCCTTCCCGAATCTCCACCCCAAGTGCTAAGAGATCACTTCTTAAATTACAAAGGATTTCCACGGTGTCTGAAAGTGGGGGCATCCTTCTCAGCCTGGGGGTATCCTTTCCAAACTGCTGCACTCCCGAGTAAATAAAGAAATCCCAGTCTGAATAACGGGCTGGAAACTTACCGAGAGCGGCAGAAAAAGTCAGAGTTGGGAGTCTCGTCCCTTGCTGGGGCCTCCGCGCCCCGCCCTTCTCCCTCCTTCCACCCTCTCGAGGCCCCCGCCTCTCTCACCGCCTTCCTCCCTCCCTCGCTCTACTCTGGCTCTAGCCTTCCTTCTCCCCTCCAATCGGGATCTCTCTCTCTTTCTCTCGCCCTCCTTTCTTCCCTCTTTTTCTCTCCAGTCCTCACTGCCTATACTACCTTCTTTTTCTCTCTTCTCACTCTCCTGGTTTTTCTCTCTGCTCCTCTCAATATATACTGACCCTTTTATACCCACTCGCACCGCACCCAGCTGAGGTCTGCAGCCAGAGGGAGGGACTAGGCACTTGGGTTCCTCATTCTCTGGGCTTCCCACCCACTGCCCCCAGACAGGCATCTTCTGGGGCTCCCTCCCAGCGTTGAGATGAGAAGCCCTGGGAGCCCAGGGAGCTGAGCAGCGCCAGGGTGGGGCAAGCATCAAGCAGAGGGAGGGCCTGATTCTCCGGCCTCCAGACTGGGTCTTGTCCCAGGCGGGATGTCTGCTTTCCCTGATGGGGCTTAGCACTGGATGCTTAGAGGAATGGGGCTCTGGGGGAGCAGGCCAGATTCCTGCTGCGTGGAGTGGGTTGAAAGCTTGGGGGGGGGAGCTGGCCCCACAGTGAGGGTCAGGGGATGGAAAATGGAAACACGTGAAATTCTGGAAGGGGGTAAAGGGCAGAAGTTAATGCCAGTGCCACCATTTCCTGCGTGGGGGACCTCAACTGATTATTTCAACTTTCTGAGCCTCGTTTTCCTCATCTGTGACATGGGTACAGTAATACTAATAATACTGACAATATACTAAGAGCGCTAGTCCTAATTTGGATACTTACTCTAAATGAGTAAGGTGATACCGGTACGCTAACGCAGCTACACATTCATTCCTTTCTTCATCAAACATTTATTAAACATCTATTATGAATCAGGAGGTCATAATAAAGAAAACAGATGTGATGCCTGCTGTTACCGTGGAGTTTACTTTCCTAGTAGAAGTGGGCAGACCATAAAGAGAAAACCTACCAATGAAGTTGATAAATTTCAGACTGGGCGCTAAGTGCTTTGCAGGAAATGAACTAATAAACAGGTGATAAAGACCGCAGGAGAGGAAGCTACTTTACACAAGGTGATCAGGCAAGGGCTCTGTGGGGAGGTGACATCTGAGCCGAGGACAGGACTCATTTCAGTGCTGGAGGAAGAAGAAATGAGGCTGGAGGCTTGAACAAGCTCAGGTTGTTTGGAGAGCAGACAGAAGGACCAGTGTGGCTGGACTACAGGGAGCTGGAGGGAGTGGTAGGAAGGGAAATCAAAGAGGGCCCTTGAAGACTAGGGGAAGGAGCTTGGATTTTATTCTAAGGGCAGTGAGAAGCCACTAGAGGGTTTTAAACAGAAGTGCAAAGTGCAGTACCAGGGACTTAATGTTTATCATCATTATTATTATTATTATTATTATTTATTGTTGAGTTATTGAATCAGGGTGGGATGTGATTACCATATACCTGGGTCTCTTCGAAGGTTTGGGTGCTAGTAAAAAGTGAGGGACAGGGGACCAGGTGTCTGGAGTCCTGATATAGAATTGAGAGTTGGAGGACTGACATCCTAGGTTCTCTCAAGGGAAGGAAATTGGATGATGGGATGTCTGGTTTTCTTGATGGGGCCAGAGCAAGGGGGCAGGAGAGTGGTTGGTCATCTCAGCTCCCTGAAGGGGCAGGAGAGTGGTTGGTCATCTCAGCTCCCTGAAGGGGTGAGGGATGGGCGGTTCAGTGACTAGGCTGGTACTCAGGAGACCCACAAATTGGATACCACTACAGCAGTCTATAGAGGCATGTGGGCTGGATTCAAATCCAAGCTGCTGTACTCATTCACTGTGATTTTGGACAAGTTACTGATAACCTCTCTATGCCTCAGTTTATCTGTAAAATAAGGATAATAGTAAATACATCATAAGGTAGTTCTTAAAGTGTCCAGCACATAGTATGTGATTGTTATACCCGGCATTGGGGCCCTGAATGGATTTAGTACTGGGGGATTCTAGTTCAAGGTCTCTAGGATTTGGGGAAGGGGAAAATTCTTGGGTCCACTGGGCCCCAAGGCGAGAGTTAGAGGAGTACAAAATTAGGGTCCCTGGAGACAAAGACTGGGGTTCTGAATTCAGAACCCTAAGAAAGTTAAGGAGTCTGGGTCAGAGGGAAAAATTAGAGGCTGGAAGGTCATGTGCTCTTCATGGAGTGTAGGCGAAGGGGACCAGACCTGGCCCTGGAAGGAGTCTGGAAACCAGGGGCTAGGGAGATGAAAACGTGATTGAGGGAGGTGGAAAACAGGAGGCTAGGACTCAAATCAATCTCCCTGAATGGAATCAGCGTCAGATTTGGGTACCCTGGGAATACAGGGAGGCGGGGGAGAAGGTCCCTCAAGCCAGGACCCTATGGAAGGGGGAGAATCAGGGAGCCCGAGGGCGGTAATGAATCTTCCCCTCCTAGGCCTCCAAAGCTACGAGCCGAGCTGAGAGCCCGCGGGCTGCTTCCTCCCACAGGAAACCGCAGGCTTCAGGCACACCCAGCCTGCAGGGAGCGGCGCCCACTGCCCGCCCGCTCCGGGGAGGCCCACGTGGGCAGCAGCCTACAGCCGAGAAGGCGTGCCCAGCGGAGCGAGGGGGTGTGGCCAGGCGGGGGAGGCACGAAGAGCTCGCGGCCCCGCCCACTTCCGCCTCTCTGAGCGCGGACCCAGCAGGCAAGAGATTTTTGGCGGCTTCGCAGGAGGCCGTTGGCCGCGCATGCGTAGTGAGTCACTGCAGGGACCTGAGTCGGTGGTGAGCTCTCCTCCCTCTCACAACTCCCGGCAACGGCACGGTCTTCCTAATGAATCTTCAAAATAACGTGGTTTTAAGACACACATCTCTCGGGCCTCGTCCCAAAGGACCTCAGCCGAGCTCCAAAGGCTTCCAGACGTTTCTCTCCCAGCCCTGGCTCCATAGTGTCTTTCAGCTCCTGCCTCTCCCTCCCGAAAACACACAGCCCGCCCCTCACAGCCCCTCGCTCCCCGTTAGCCCCTTCCAGACCTCCTTCCAGCGCCCTCCCGCCGGGCCCCTCAAGTGTCCTTCTAACCACGCCCCTCGCAGGTCCGCGAAGCTCCGGCGTTTGCAGATACCCGTGCCCCTCCGCAGCCCCGCATAGCCCCACCCCTCGTAAGGCCTGAAGCCCCGCCCTTTACGGACACCGGGGCCTGATCCCTCGCTAATCCCCGCAGCCCCTCCTTCCGCAGGTACCCGATCTCCTCCCACCCGTGCCCCGCCCTTTACAGGTCTCCTGGCCCTCTCCAGCGCTGAAGCCCCGCCCTTCGTGGCCCTGCCAGCCCCGCCCCTCAAGGCACCACCCCGCCCCTCGAAAGGCCCCAGCTCCGCCCCCGCAAGCTCTCCCAGCCCCGCCCCTCGCAGGGCTCCCCGTCCCCCCAATCCGTCTGTGTCCTCAGGTCTTCTGGCTGCCTCGGTCTCTCCTCCCCAGCCTCACCGCCCACGGCTCCTCCTCCCCAGCGGTCCCTTCTCCCCAGCCTCCCCTCCCTCTCCCTAGGCCCCTCCTCCCCAGCCTCCCCGCCCACGGCGCCTCCTCGAGGCTGAGGTCCCACCCCAGCCGCTGTCCTTAGGTCTCATTGGCCCTTTATCTCCCCAGTAACCAGGCCACAACAGGGAGCTTGGAGGACCAAGGACAGGTCAGGCACTCCAGCAGGTAGGGACCGGGCCTCGCCCCCCACAGCCGGCTGGGGTTTTCCCCTCCTCCGTGTCGCCTTCCACAAACAGCCACGCCTCAGAAATACTGAGAGCTAGGGGGCCTGTCCCCCACGCCCGAGTCAGAGCTGAAACACAAGACAGAAAATATGAGAGGTAGGAGGTCTGGAGGGGTGTGGAGAGAGGCCTGAGAGGTGTCCCCCTCCAACCCATTGGAGGAACTGAGACTCAAAGAGAGGCCAGAGCTGGTTCTGGGGTCACCTTCCAATTCCTAGTCCCTCGCGGTTTGTCCCCACCTTCCTTCTGGCCCTCTCCTGCTTGCTGTCTAAAGGGGTCCTGTGTCACCCCTACAGGCTCCTCTCCAGCTTTGGCCAAGATGCCTTTGGGACACTCTGCAGGGAGCACCCGCTCGGAGGATGGAAGTGAGGCCTTCCTGGAAGGAATGGGTAATTCATACAGTCTTGCCTTTTTTCACTCATTCTTTTCCTCAGTTCCCCAAGTTCCAGGTACTGTGTTGCAGCACACTGAGGACAGGGAGACCTTCCAGGGGAGCCCTCTAGGGAGGCGCACACATGCGTGGGAATGGAGGTGGAGCAGGCCAGAGGGATAGGCCAAGCCTGGGGAGTGGGGCAGTCCTGTAAGACTTCCTGAAGGAGGAGAAGTTTTGAGTGGGGCTTAGAACTCCTCCCAGGAATTCCCAATGGGAGCAGACAGGGAAGAGGGTTTCAGCAGAGAGAACAGCATGTGGCTAGAACAGGGTTTCTCAGCCTCCACACTGTTGGCACTTGGGGTCAGATCATTCTTAGTCAAGGGGGCTGTCCTGGGCATTGTAGGATACTTAGCACCCCTGACCTCTAGCCATTACGTGCCACAAGCACTTTCCCCTGCTCCGTCCCCACATCATGACGAGGAAAAATGTCTCCAGACATTGCCAACTGTCTGTGTGGGGCAGAATCGCTGGTTGAGAGCCAGTGGGTGGTGGGAGGTGGGGAGCTGGTGGACCAGACTCGAGAGGTGGGTAAGGTCAGATTACGTGGGGCCTTGAACACCAGGCTGAGGAGCTGGGACATTGTCCTGGGGGCCGTGGAGCTCCACGGGAGACCTGTGAACAAGGGAGGGGCAGGGTCAGCGCCGCTGGGGCTATGAAGGGAGGCCAGGAGGTTGGAGAGGAGGCTGGGGTGATGGTCCAGGCAGGACAGGAGGAAGCCTGAGCCTAGGGGATGGGCTGAGAGTGAAGAGGCAGGAGGATGGGACCCAGGACTGCTGGGTGATGGGGGCTGAAGGGGAGGGAGGGAGCTAGGATGTTGTCCCCAGTTCTTGGCACCTATCCTCAGCTTTCCCAAGTTCCAGATCCTATGTGGCAGGTCCCTGAGGACCAGGAGGCCTGCCAGGAGCGCCCTCTAGCGGGAAAGGGGATGTGTGCCCAAACCTCGGGCAGGAATGGGTTTATGGGAAAAATCCTGAGGTCAGCTTGGGATACAGGAGTCAGAAGGGGTATAGGAGCTGAAATACAGTGCCAGAGGGCTGTTGGGGACTGGGTCTGCACTTCAGCTGAAGTCTGTGGGACCCTGAGAGAGCCAGAATTCCTAGGTCCTGGAGAGGAAGGGGCCGGGGCCTCCTGGATTCCTCCTGAGTCCCCTTGGCTGGTCCTGCCCTCAGTGGATTGGGAGCTGAGCAGACTACAGTGGCAGTGCAAAGTGATGGAGGGGGAGAGGCGGGCTTACAGCAAGGAAGTCCACCAGCGAATCAACAAGCAACTGTGAGCCCAGTGCCTGGTCCCCGAGCTGGGGAGGGGGCTCTTCCTGGGGGTTGGGGGTCCGAGGGGGGAGGGCCGGCCCCGCGACCAGCCTTTAGTGATTCTGAGCTCTGCCCCTTGCTGGCTTGCTCTCCCCGTTCCCGCCCGGGCAGTGAGGAGATCCAGCGCCTGGAGGGGGTGCGGGATAAACTCCAGGTGCAGATCAGCGTCGCCCAGAGCCAGGTCAAGCGGCTGCGGGACAGCGAGAGGCTGGAGAACATGGGCCAGCTGCTCAAGTGCCGGGTCCAGGTGCAGGCCGAGGTCAGGGAGCTGCAGGAGCAGACCAGAGCCCTGGACAAGCAGGTGGGTTCTGGGACCAGACTCTGCGGACCCCACTTAGGGGCAGGTATGCGAACTGCTTTGAGCCTTAGCTTCCTCGTCTGAAAAATGGGCTTATGGAAAGCCTCTACCTAGGCCAGTTCTGTTCAGGCTCTAGCAGGAATAGGGGGGTTTCTTGCTTAGCACGGCCCCACACATCCCCAAAGGGGGCTGGTATAGTTAAAGGAGAAAGGTTCACCTCCTCGAGTCAGCCAAACCTGCCTTAGAATCCTGGCCCTGACGCATCAGAGCTGTGTGACCGAGGGCAAGTCTTTACCTCTCTGGGCCCTAGTTTCTTCATCGGCAAAAAGAGGATGTTGGTCATGCCACGGAGCCTACATAGGTTTCTAGTCCCACCTGCCTCAAGATCTTGACCTTGGCAGCAATGTGACTTTTGTAGGTCAGTGTTCTTTCAGGTCTTGAGGGCCATGACCTCCCGAGGCAGTTCATACACATGTGAATATAAACGCACACATATATCTGAAAGGAAAGTTTCACTAGGTAATACTTAATTATTCTAGGTGGAATTCATTCTGCGATTTTCTATTCTAGTCTTCGTTAAAAAAGGTTGCTTGCCTAGACCAAAGGGTTTCTTGCCCACTCTTGGATCACAAACAGGACTCTGAAGGTTACTTATCTCAGTGGTCTGTATCACTTTCCTATTTTTGCTGTAACAAATTGCCACAAACTTGGTAGCTTAAAATATAATACAAACTAGGGGCGCCTGGGTGGCTCAGTTGGTTAAGCATCTGACTCTGGATTTAGGCTCGGGTCATGATCTCAGGGTCTTGAGATCGAGGAGATCGAGCCATGGGTCAGGCTCTGTGTTCAGCACAGAGTCTGCTTGAGATTCTTTCCCTCCTCCTCCCCCTCTGCCCCTCCCCCACACTCATCGGTCCATGCACTCTCTCTCTCTCTCAAATAAATAAATAACCAAAAAAAAAAAATGAATTATCTTACAGTGGCGGAGGACAGAAGTCCAAAATGGGTTTCACTGGGCAAAAGTCGGGGTGTCAGCAGGGCTGGATTCCTTCCGAAGGCTTCAGAGGAGAATCCATTTTCTGACTCCTCTGGCTTCTAGAAGTTGCCTGCATTGCTTGGTTCATGGCTCCTTTCCTTGTCTGCGAGGCCAGCAGTGGGCAGCCGAGTCTCACGTGTATCACTCCCACCTCTTCCTTCTCTGATTCAGACTCTCCTGTCCCCCTTCACTCGTAAGGACCTTTGTGATTACACTGGGCCCACCCAGATAATTCAGGATACTCTCCCCATCTCAAAATCCTTTTCTTTATCACATTTGTGAGGTCCTTTTTGCCGTTCGGGTCATATATTCACAAGTTTCAGGGATTAGGATGTGGCTGTTTGGCCCAGGGTGGGGGGGCAGGGCATTATTCTGTCTACCACAGAGGTTTTTTTTTTTTAATATTTATTATTATTATTATTATTATTATTATTATTATTATTATTATTATTTTAGAGGGGAGTGACTGGCAGACGGAGAAGGAGAGAGAAACTTAAGCAGATTCCGTGCTGAGCGGAGAGCCTGACACGGGGCTCGAACCCATGACCCCGAGATCACAACCTGAGCTGACACCAAGAGTCTGTTCACCGACTGCACCACCCAGGCGCCCCTCCCACACAGTCTTCTCACATTTGACTTTCAATCGGTTTGTTTGTTCAGCTCTCAGTAGCCCCCTGAGCCGCATTTTGGAAGCTGAATTCTGATTCACACACGCCAAGCTTTTGGCTGTTTCATGGTAGTGCAGTGGCTTTGTGGGTGTTGGCTGCCTGCATTGGTTTTCCTCAGTCTTCCGTGGAAACTCATCAGAGTCAGACCCAGCAGGATGATTTTATTATCTTGACTCCATGGATTCCTTTGTCCTAACAGCCTGGATTCTGGAGAACCGCAGATCCGGTGGGGGATAAGCTCTCTAGAGTAGAGCTCTGGGCAGTTCCCTGAGAGGTCAAGATACGATGTAGTTATCTGGTGACATTCATTCATCAAACAAATATTTATTGGAGTGCCCACTAAGTGCCAGGCCCTGTTCTGGGTGTTGAGGACACAGCCGTGAGCCAGAAAAGGGCCCTGCAGTAACGTAGTTTACATTCTACTGGAGAGAAGATAATAAGCCAAATCAAATTGAAGAAAGAATTTATTCAGAATAAATCATCTCGAATCCACCACAGAGAGGCAAAAAGATAGAAATATGCGTGGGTGGTTAAGAGACATTGCAGATACAGTGAAGTTAAATAAATACCTAATACGAGTTTCGGAAGACGGAGCGCCTGACTGGCTCAGTCAGTGGAGCATGCGACTCGATCTTAGGTTGTGGGTTCGAGCCCCACGTTGGGTGTGGAGATTGCTTAAAAAAGTAAAATCTTTCTTTTTTTAATAAAAATTTTTTTAAAGATTTTATTTATTTATTCATTCGACAGAGATAGAGACAGCCAGCGAGAGAGGGAACACAAGCAGGGGGAGTGGGAGAGGAAGAAGCAGGCTCATAGCGGAGGAGCCTGATGTGGGGCTCGATCCCAGAACGCCGGGATCACGCCCTGAGTTGAAGGCAGACGCTTAACCGCTGTGCCACCCAGGCGCCCCTTAATAAAATTAAAAAAAAAAAAGTTTCAGAAGAACAGAAAGAGAATGGGACACAGGTAATGTGTAATAAGATAATATCTGAGAATTTTCCAGAACCAATGGAAGAACGAATGCAAACAAACAAAATCACAGATTCAAGGATGCCTTAGGATGAATAAAAAAATCCACTTGTATAGAACATAGGGAAATTTCAGAATATAAAAGTAGCCAGAAAATAAGATATTACTTCCAAAGGAGCCACAAATAAACTGACAGCTGACTTTTTTTAAAAGAATTACTGGAAGTCAGGAGACGGATTATAACTTCACTGTTCTAAGAGGGAAAGCTGTCAACTTAGACTCTTACACCCAGGGGCGTGTGGGTGGCTCAGTCGGTTAAGCATCTGCCTTCAGCTCAGGTCATGATCTCGGGGTCCTGGGATTGAGTCCCACGTCGGGCTCCCTGCTCAGCGTGGAGTCTGCTTCTCTCTCCCTCTGCTGCTCCCCCTGTTTGTGCTTTCTCTCGCTCTCCAATAAATAAATAAAATCTTAAAAAAAAAATCTTAACACCCAATGAAAATTTCATCCATGAATGAGAGAGAATAGACATTTTCTGGCAAAAAAAAAGGTAGACTTGACATAGTTTTTCACACTGTATGTGTTAATGGACCAACTTTTTAAATTTCCAATCTGCTATCGACTGCTACTTTTATAAGGCTTGTGCCTTATGTGACTTGACACATGCATTCAGCAGCACCCCAAAGCACCGCTTCTGATGCCTGCTTAGACGCTCACTCTCATTTTCTGAGCCTACCCCATCAGAAACTGATGACAGACAGTCCCTGGACTTGTGCCTGTTTATAGCACTGGTCTATGGAGAAATAAAAAAGTATTTGATAACATTGAGCATCCATTCATGCTAAAATCTCTTAGGAAGCCGGGAATAAAAGGAACTTTCCTGAATTTGGTAAAGGGCAACTATATACAACAGCTACAGAAAATGTCATATTTGATAACAAAACATGAAAAAGATCATCTTTGAGATCAGTAACAGTATAAGGATGTCGGCTAGCATCACTTCTGTTTAACATTGTACCGGAGCTCCTATCTGGGGCAGTATGGCCAGGAAAAGGAAAAAGACAGTGTAAACGTTGGAGAGGAAGAAAGGAAATTGTCATTGTTTATAGATGACGTATTTGTGTACATGGAAGATCCAGAAGAATCCACCACCATCTTATTGTAATTAGTAAGGTATTTCAACAATGTGGCTGGGTACAGAATTAAGATGCAAAGTAACAGTATGGCCCTGTAGTAGCAATAACTATCCTGAAAGAAGAAAATACACATTGTAATAGCAAAAAAGAAGTACCTACGAAGAAATCTAACAAAAGTGTGCAAGACCTCTATGGAGTAAATTATAATATTTTATTGAGGGATAGTAAAGAAGAGCTTAATAAATGTAGCGGTCTATCCATGGATTGGAAGAGTTAGTGTCATAAAATGTCAGATCTCCAAATTGATTTATAGATCCAATGTAATCCCAACCAAAGTACTGAAAGATTTTTTTTAATGGTTGGGATTGACAAGCAGATTCTAAGGTTTATGTGGAAGTGCAATGGACAAGATGACTTAGACTGACTTAAAAGAAGAACGATGTGAAAGGATTTGCTTTATCATTTATCAAGATTTATTATAAAATTCTTGTAATTGATGCAGGACTAATCAAATGGACCAATGGGACAGAAGAGAGAGCCCTGAAAGAGACCAATGTACCATGTGGACACTTGACGTATGCCTTCAAGAAAAGGAAAAAGAGGACTGTAATAATGGTGCTGTGAAAATTGGATATTCATACTGCGAGATGAAACCAGACCCTTACCTCACCTTGTACCCCCAAAACTAACTCCAGATGGATCAGGGATCTAAATGTGTGGAGGTGGGGAAGGATTTCTTAAATAAGTTATAGAAATCTCTACTTCTAAAGGAAAAGATTGTCGCTTCCCATGACTTTAAGGTTAATGACTTCTGTTAAAAGAAACATAAAGAGTGTGCAAAGTCATGGAATGGAAAGTTATTTGCAACACATGTAGCTGACAAAGGACTAGTATCAAGAACATATAAGGAACTCCTACAAATTATTGAAGAGTCAGCCCAATTGTATTTATTTACTTATTTTTAAAAAATATTTTATTTAAAAAAATAAAAAAAGATTTTATATATTTATGTGAGAGAGAGAGAGAGAACGAGTAGGGGGAGGGGCAGAGGGAGAAGCAGATTCCCTGTGGAGCAGGGAGCCTGATGCGGGACTCTACCCCAGGCCCCTGGGATCATGACCTGAGCTGAAGGCAGATGCTTAACTGACTGAGCCACCCAGGTGCATGAGTCAGCCCAATTTTTTAAAAAAGTAGTCAACAGATTTGAGCTGACACATCACAAAATAAGAAATTTAGATGTCCAATAAATGTCGGAATTACTCATCACTCATTAGTAATCAGAGAGGGGCAAATGAAAATCACATTGAGATTCCATTAAACACTCACCAAATTTTCAAAAATTAGTGTCCCAAAATACCAAGCACTGGGGAGAGAAGGAGCCAGTGGGAACTCCTAACGACCTCTTGTTGGGGGGTCTAAATCATCACATGTATTCTGAAAAGCTGTTTTTCCCCATTATCAATTACATTTACAGATAGACATACCCTGTGATTCGGGGTCACCCCCACTTGCCACGGTCACCAGAAGCAGTCTTGGGTTCCATCTGACATTCACGCTCACGGGGTGCAGTAGGGCTACATAACTTGGTACCAGGTTCACTTTGTAGGATGATGGAGGGCAGGAAACAGCAGCATCTTGGCACAACAGCGTCAAACACACGTTGCTGCTCAGCACCGCCAGCTGGGAGATACCCCGTGAGCGGGTGGGTATTGCCCACTTGGGCATAGGGAGGCTTCCTAGGGTCCAAGTCAAAGCCCCCACCGGGAGCATACTCAATTATAAGAAATACCCCACAGGGGCGCCTGGGTGGCTCAGTCAGTTGAGCATCTGGCTATTGATCTCAGGTCTTGATCTCAGGTCTTGATCTCAGGGTCATGAGTTCAAGCCCCTTGTTGGGCGTGGAGCCTACTTAAAAAAAGAATACCCCATGGAGAAACCAGGTTTCTGTTCCATCCTGGTCACGTAGGCCTATGAGATCTATGAGCCCACTCACCGTCCTTCCAGTCCAATGTAGTTCACCAATCAGGGGTCATTTTTATAATAAACACCGTTGCCTGGGAACGGAGCTGGCATTCCATATTTACCTTAACCCAGTATGTTTCCATGGAAACGGTGTTGGAAGAAAGTAAGCCCAAGTCACCTTCTCATAGAAAACAGGTTTAGATCTATTGTTAACTCTTCCTCCCCACCCAGCAAGTCCACTTCTGAGCACAGGCTCTGGAACCAGGACTCATGCAAAGTTATGTTGAAAGAAGCATTATTCACATTAGCCCGCTCCAAACCGGAAGTAACCCAAATGTCCATCAGTATTTGAATGAAAACATAAGTTATGGTGTGTTTGTATCATGAAATAGTATGCAGTGATGAAAAATGAATGCATCACAATTACACACAGCCACAAGGGTGAATCTCACACCCATTTGAAGGAAGCAAGACATAAAACATAATTTTATTTACATAAAATGTTATGATTTTATTTACATGATTTTATTTACATAAAATTCAAAATCAGGCCAAACTAAACTTTTGTTTAGGGATACATACATGAGTGATAAAACTATAAAGAAAAGGAAAAAAATGAATTTTGCTTGAGGAAGAGTGGTAAACGGAATAATGCCCCCCACCGCCCCCGCCCCAAGATGTCCACACTGTGATCTCGGAACCCGTGAGTATATTACTTTACGTGGCAAAAGAGACTCTGCAGATGTGATTAAGGATTTTGAGATGGGGAGGTGACCCTGGATTGTCCGGGTGGACCCAATATCATCACAAGGGTCCTTATACGGGTGAGGTGGGAGTGTCAGAATCAGAGATGATGATGTGATGACGGAGAGGGAAGATGTGAAGAGAAGCAGAGGTTGGAGTGGCCACGAGCTACGGAATGCATAAATCAAGGAATCCAGCTTCTAGAAATTGGAATTCATTCCAATGGAATGAATTCTCTCCTGGAGCTTCCAGAAGGAATGCAGCGAGAGTGCCACCACCACCACCCTGGCCCCAAACTCCTTCCTGGGGATCACATGCAGCATGGCAGCCTCCAGCCGCCAGAGCTTTGCATGGTCCGTGAGCATCTGGGCTTCATCTCGGTTTATTTGGTGCATCTGTTAGCAAGGTGTGTCCTAAGGTATCAGGAAAGCCAAAGAGAGGCTATTTTGGGGCTAGGGGAACGCTATACATTTTTCCCATATAAATTAATGGTAATTCCTTCTTCACTGTACACCAGGTTGGCTTGTGAAGGGTCTCATAGGAATGCTCTACTTTCAGATAGTGGGGAAACCAATACTCTTGCCTTGGCTGTAGTGAACATATCCTAAGGTGACCCCATGTACTACCTGCCCCTTCAGTGGGGGCAGAACCCGTGACTTGCTTCTGGCCAAGAAAATACAGCCCACGTGAGGGGACACCCCTCCCTTCATTAGATGTGCTCTTAGACTGGCCCTTAGTAGACTGAAGAGAGGTGCTCTCTGGCTGGCCTTGAAGGTACAAGCTGCCATGCCACAGAGAAGACCACCTGGCAGGGGACCACGCGATGAGTCCCAGATGAGATCGCAGCCCTACAGCTCTGGGAGACCCTGTGCAGAGATCCAGCCGAGCTGTGCTGGACTCCTGACCCATGGAAACTTCGAGATCATAGATGGGCGTTGTTTTAAGCCACCAGGTTTGGGGTAATTTGTTTTGCAGAGAGAGAAAAACGTATACAGTGGCTAATTCCAAGCTACCAACAATTTGACTCATATAATTCCTGAAAATGGAACAATCAGCTAGCTTTCAAGAGCTGTCCCCGGGGTCCAGTCTTGTTTTGCTAACAGCTCTACTTTAAATAAACCAGTGTTTTCATCCTAACAACCTAGAGACCATTGGTGGTGGTGGTGGTGGGGGATACATAAATAGAAAAGAAAAAAAAAAAAAGAAAGAAACTATTTCATTCTCCAAAACCACAATTACTTAACCTGTGGGGTGTTTATGCCTTTGGGTCTTGGAGTCAGATTGGACTCACTACTCTTACTCCATGCTGATTTCTGGGCAATACTTGGCTTTTCTTCCTTCCTTCCTCCCTTCCTTCCTTCCTTCCTTCCTTCCTTCCTTCCTTCCTCCCTCCCTCCCTCCCTCCCTCCCTCTCTCCCTCTCTCTTTCCTTTTCTTTCTTTCTCTCTTTCTTTCTTTCTTTCTTTCTTTCTTTCTTTCTTTCTTTCTTTCTTTCTTTCTTTCTTTTCTCTTTCTTTCTTTCTTTCTTTCTTTCTTTCTTTCTTTCTTTCTTTCTTTCTTTCTTTCTTTCCTTCCTTCCTTCCTTCCTTCCTTCCTTCCTTCCTTCCTTTCTTCCTTCCTTCCTTCCTTCCTTAATTTGAAAATTTTACTGGGATAGGGGCGCCTGGGTGGCGCAGTCGTTAAGCGTCTGCCTTCGGCTCAGGGCGTGATCCCGGTGTTCCGGGATCGAGTCCCACATCGGGCTCCTCTGCTGGGAGCCTGCTTCTTCCTCTCCCACTCCCCTGCTGTGTTCCCTCTCTCGCTGGCTGTCTCTCTGTCACATAAATAAATAAAATCTTAAAAAAAAAAAAAAAAAGAAAGAAAATTTTACTGGGATAATTGTAGCTTCACATGCAATTGGAAGAAGTAATACAGAGAGATTCCTTGTACACGTTGGCAGTTTCTCCCATTGGTAACATTCTTGGATATTTGGGCTTTTATCACAGCAACGGCTAGAAACACAGTTTCACCAAGATGTGACTCATGGGAAGGAACATAGCGCCGCCTTGTGTTGAACCTGTGAACTGCTTTGAGCTTGTAGCTCCCGCCCTGTCTCCCTCAAGACTTAAAATATCCCCATGGTGCTCCCTTTGAATTTGCTGTGATGCCCTGGGGTGCCTGGGTGCATGTATTAGTTTTCTAGGGGATGCTGTAACTAGGTACCACAAACTCTGGATGGCTGAAATGACAGGACTTTATTGTCCCACAGTTTTGGGGGCTGGGAGTCGAAGATGGAAGTGTTGGCAAGGTGGCGTTCTCCCTGTGTGCATGTCTGTGTCTGAATCTCCCCTTTGCATAAGGACACTGGTCATATTGGATCAGGGCCCATGCTAATGACCTCATCTTAACTTGATTATCTCTGTAAAGACCCTGTCTCCAAATAAGGCCACATTCTGAGGTACTGGGAATTAGGACTTTGAAACATATGAATTTGCAGTGGTGGTGATGGTCATGGGTGGGTGGGGGGAACAGGACACAATCCAACCCATAACAGCACACAAATTGAGAAACACAGTTTTTTTTTTTTTTAAGTTGGCTCCACATCCAGCGTAGAGCCCAACATAGGGCTTGAACTCATGACCCTGAGATCAAGACTTGAGCTGAGATCACTTAACCAACTGAGCCACCCAGACACCTGGGAAACAGAGTCTTAAGCAATTCATGTATTCATTTGATCTGCATGTCTTATTAAGAATCTATTCTGTGTTAGGCACAGAAAAAAGACAAAAATCTTTCCTCGTGGAGCTTTCAGCTTAATTGGAGAGACGGCATGCCCCCAATAAGTAAAGATGAACACAGAAATGAGGACGGGTTGGAAGTGGTTTCACGCATAACCAGACCCAGGGAGTCTAATGGCGTCCGAGCTCATTCTCACCATTTCTCAGTCTCTCTCTCTTTTTTTTTTAAAGATTTTATTTATTTGACAGAGAGAGAGACAGCCAGTGAGAGAGGGAACACAAGCAGGGGGGTGGGAGAGGGAGAAGCAGGCTCCCAGCGGAGGAGCCTGATGTGGGGCTCGATCCCAGAACGCGGGGATCACGCCCTGAGTCGAAGGCAGACGCGTAACGACTGAGCCACCCAGGGGTGCCCATCTCTCAGTCTCTTGTCTCCACTTTGTCTACTGGCTTCATCCTCCCAGGACCCTCTGCGTTCTGGGGACTATGACCGACTATGACCGACTATGACTGCAGGAGTCCCATCCAGCTCATGCATTTCCCCCAAAATACCGGGAAGGGATTCAGTCTGGCTCAACTTGGGTCAGTCAACCCATCCACCTCTAGGACAAGTACCGTGATTGTCAGGACCTGGGTCATGTGGCTGGTAGGGTGGCTTGTGTTTGGAAGCCAGAAGCACATGGAAGGTTGGGCATCGTTAGCAGAAGAGGTAGAAGAAGGAGGGCATCATTAGAACAGATGGCTGGGGCCACAAGGATGGCAGATGGCAGCTACACTCAGCCACTCGCCCTCTCTTGGTGCCTCAGTCTCTCCCACATTCAGCCAACAAACAGGTATCCTCCTTTTTCCTCCAGATCCAGGAGTGGGAGACCCGGATCTTTACGCATAATAAGGATGTCAGGTCCCCAGGACTCATCCTGGATCAGAAAGTCAAGATCCGGCGAAGGATCAAGATCCTAGAAGACCAGTTGGACAGGGTGAGGGTCAGCCTCTTGGCTCTTTCCAGACCTGATCTCTGGGCGTTGGGGGGAAAACTGAGCATGGGGTCAAGTTCCAGAAACAATGGACCAGATTCCTGGAGGGATGCAGGCCTGAAATACTGGGCTCCTCGAGAAGGATCAGGAGACATGATCCTGGACGGATGAAGGGTTCCCAAGGAAAGGAGACTGATGCCTGGGTCCTTAGGGCGGTTGGGCAATGCTCTCAGGGTCCCCAGATTGGGAACGGGCTTCACCTCTGACAAGTGTCCACTCCTTGGCTGAGTGTGGAAGAGGGAGGCAGGCCAGGCCTCAGATGGACTTTTGTACACCCCCCCACACCCTCCTTCCAGGTCACGTGTCGCTTTGACAACCAGCTGGTGCGCAACGCGGCCCTGCGGGAGGAGCTGGATCTCCTGCGCATTGAGAGGAACCGCTATCTGAATGTGGACCGCAAACTGCAGAAGGTCAGTGGCCCTAAAACCCAGGACCCCTTGGCCCAGCTGGGGTAGGGGAGAGGATGCAAGAGTTACCCCTTCAACTCCATCACTGTGGCCTCAAGTATGGAATCTGCCGGAGTCATAGGTTTACTTGAGTCCAGAGGCAATGGAGACCTCGAGAATGTTCCAGAATGCCTCTAACAAAGAAAGCAGCCTCATTTAGACTTGCAGAAGCCAGAGATGTCATTTTGAATATCATCAGCCAGGGCAATCAATGAGCAAGCAAGACCGTTTACATTCTGTGGGTATCTCTGTAACCTTTGATGTCCCTTGAGGACATTTCCTTTCTCCTCCACCTTCCCTTCCCTGAAAGAATAGTATAGAGAAGTCTAGCTTTCACCAAGATTGATAATTTGCCATATTTACACACACTCTCTCTCTCTCTAATTACTATTTTTACTGAAAATAATTTATTATTACAGTTGCTGAACTATTTGAGAGTACACTGCGGACATTATGCCCCTAAGAACGTCAGTGTGTATGTCCTGAGAATGAGACCATTTTCTTACAGAAACACAGGGCGGTTATCCAAGTCAGGAATGTCAATGTTATTACAATTCAAAATAGTCCTTGTTTAAAGTTTTCCGATGGTCCCAATGACGTCCTTTATAGCTAATTTGATTTTCCTGCTCCAGGCTCCAAGCCAGGGTCCCACACTGCATTTAGTTGTCCACGGCTCTGTTCTGGAACCATCCCTCAGCCCTGCTTTGTCGTCATGACTTTGACATTTTGGAAGCCAGTTGTGTTGTACAAAAGCCCCTCAACATGGGTGTGTCTGATCTTTCTTCACGATGAGATTCGTGTTGCGCATTTTGGGCGGAATATCACAGATGGTGTGATGTTGCGATGTTGTGATGTCATGATGTTGTGATGTTGTGTCCTGGGTGTGCGTATGTAGGAGACACATGATGGCAGTTGGTCCCTTAACTGGTGATGTTGACGTTGACCCCTTGGTCAGCCTCGTTTCTCCAGTGGAGTTTTCCCTTTGTGAGGAGTAAGTGGAGATTCTTGGAGACCAGGTAAATATCTTGTTCCCCGACACGTGTCCACTCGGTTGTTTGGGCATCCATGAATGATTCTTGCCTGGATGATTATTCTATCATAATGGCTGCCAAATGGTGATTTTTTCTTCTACCTCTATCGTTCCTCCTACATTTGTCAGAGAGCATTTTACTTAAGGAAGAGCTTCTCCTCCTCCCCTGTGTATTTGCGTGTTATCAGTGAGCATTTGTGGATTCTCACTTTACTCCATGGCCGTCATTGTTCATGATGACGTTCAACTTGTCCCAGGTAAGGGAGGCAAGTTAGTGGGAGCTAGTGGGAGCCCTTCAAGCTGGCTTCTGTGTGCTTTTCATGTGCCCCTGGTTGTTGCTTTTTTTTTTTTTTTTAAGATTATTGAATTGAGTGGCGCCTGGGTGGCTCAGTCGTTAAGCGTCTGCCTTCGGCTCAGGGCGTGGTCCCAGGGTCCTGGGATCGAGCCCCGCATTGGGCTCCCTGCTCCGCTGGGAGCCTGCTTCTTCCTCTCCCACTCCCCCTGCTCATGTTCCCTCTCTCGCTGGCTGTCTCTCTCTCTGTCAAATAAATAAATAAAATCTTTTTTAAAAAGATTATTTATTTAAGAGAGAGAGAGAGAGCGTGAGTGCTCACACGAGTTGGGGGGGAGGGGCAGAGGGAGAGAGAGAGAAGCAGGCTCCCCACTGAGCAGGGAGCCAGACGCTGGGCTCAATGCCAGAACCCAGAGATCATGACCTGAGCCGAAGGCAGGTGCTTAACCGAGCCACACAGGCGCCCCTGAATATGTGAACCTTGAAGAGGGGTTCCAAACCAAAAGTACTCCAAAAGGTCTTCCAGGGAAACCCCATTTCCTCTTCATCTCTTCCACTTCGTTCCTTGTGTATGTGTTCATATACATACGTAGATGAATGACTGTATGTGTACACACTTTATTTGTGCATATATGTACACCGGATGTATACTTAGATATACACGTGTACATATATGTACACATACGCATATACATGTATATATATATATATACATACACACATTATATATGTGTGTAAATATATATATAATTTCCTCCCTTCTTTCTCCCGAAAGAACTCTTTTGAGCCATAATACTGCAAAGACATTCCAAAGACATTTCTTTGGAACTAGAAAACAGGTTCGTGAGGTCACCATTATGAAAGTCATGCAAATTTCTGAGCCCGACCACAAAGTTGGGTTGGTGCTCGTAGGAATGTTCTGGGATGAGGGTTCTGCCGGGATAAGCCCTCTGAGCCGCGTTTCCACTCCTCAGTTTCCTTTCCCTGTACTCGGTACCTCTTTCAGATCCCTCTCCCCAGCGGCCGCTAATGAGGACGGTCCCCCCATCTGGATGGTGCGGGAGTCCCCGTTCTCGTAGTGGAGCTGCGGGGGCCTAAGAAAAGCCCTGCGGTAAGGAGGCTGTAGGAAGGACGTTGGTTTTGTTCTCTCGCAGGAAGTCGAGCTTCTGCGAAACACGGTCAGCTCCCTGATGGTCTCCTCGGCAGCGGCCTACACCGTCAGGTAGGGCCCCGCCCAGGCCTCCCGGGACACGCAGAGCTCACGCGGTAGGCACCTTGCCCTAAGGCTTGGGCGGGAGGGGTCAGAACTCCGAAGATAGACTGTCATAACCTATTATTGTTTTATGAGGTGCCCTTCTCCCTCCTCCACTGACTTCCCAATTCCTCCGGCAAGGTCCCACTTGTGGCATGTGTGGATTACCCTCTTTGGCCCCATCGCGCATAGCACACGGGGTGCGGAGAGAATGAATCAGGGTGGTGCACGCGGCCTCGTGGGTGCAGGAGCCAGGGGCTGGGGAAGCATCGGGGCCTGAGAGGAATTAGACTGTTGCTTATCAGTATTGGCTGAAAGGGACGGAGATCCTCTCAGGCCACCTTCAGATGGAGTTGCGTGTGTGGGGTCTGAAGCCCAGGCTGTTGTGCTATTGGCCCGTCTCTGTCACAGGGGCTGCCAGGAGCTCCCTGCTCTCTCTCCCTCCAGCTCAGCTCCTGTCTGAGTTTCAGCCCTGTTCTCTTACTTCCAGTGGCTTCCTACATCCCAGTCCTAGTCGTCCTACTCGCTAGCTTCTTTCTACCTCCTGACTTCTGCTTACTCATGGCGCATGATTCCTCAGGACATCGTGAGAGCCCAAATCTACCAGACAGTTGCTGTGACTTTTCTTTTCCTTTCCTTTCCTTTCCTTTCCTTTCCTTTCCTTTCCTTTCCTTTCCTTTCCTTTCCTTTCCTTCCCTCCCCTTTCCTCCCCTCCCTTCTCCTCTCCTTTCCTTTTCTTTCCCTTCCTTTCCTCTTTCTTTCCTTGCTAAGATGCATGTAACAAAATTCACCATGTTGAAATGTACAGTTCAGTGGCATTCAGGACACTTGCTTCTATCTGGGTCCAAAGCGCTCTCATCACCCCAAAAGGAAGCCGGTACCCAATACGCAGTCACTCTGTCTTCCCCAGTTCCCTGGAAACCACTGCTCTCCTGCCTGCGTCTACCGACTTCCGTGCTCCGTGCATCTCACGGCAGCGGAACCATACAGCATGTGACTTGGAGTCTGGCTTGTTTCGCTGAATATAACACTTTCGGGGTTCACCCACGGTGTAGCCTGGATCAGTACTTCCTTCCTTCTTGTGGCCGATTCTGCAGTTTCTTGCCTTTGGTCCGTCACGACCCCTTCAGAGCCCCGACTGCCTCTCGTGGCTTCTGCTCACACATGGCTTTGGCTTCCTCGGAACTTGACCTTCAGAATATGACCTTCTATGGCTTCTCTCCGTGCGTCCCCCTAGCTACAGCTCCCTGCTCTTCGACATTCTTAGCCGTTCCCAATTTGGTTTCTGGAGAGAGAACTCGAGGGGCCCAGCTCCTCTCTTCTGCCAAGTGCCACGCGTGGTGGCCTGTGTGCACGGTGGGAGTCTCCGCGGACGCTCTTCCAGCTGATGGCGGCGGGTGGTGCAGCTGGGAACAGGGACAGGGTGGTCTCAGCTAGAAGGCCCCGGGCAGGTAGCCTGTAGACACTCCCGGTCAGATCAGCCAGCCAGCGTCTCCAGCGCCTCCTTGTTGGATGACCAGGGGCAGTTCGCGTCCCCTCTCTGAGCCTGTTTCCTCCACTGTGACATGACCGTAATAATGGCAGGGCCCGCCTCTCAGGAAGTGGGGGCCCCTCTTCCCTGCCCCTCGATTGGCATGGAGCCCAAGGCACAGAAAGAACTGTGAGTCCTAATCCCTGAAGGGCAGTCACCAGCACCTGGACGTGGCACCGGGGCTGGGCTGGTGGGTGCCAGGGGAGGCTTCTCCCCCAGGAGGACTGATATGCGTAGGTCTGAAAGGAATTTGAACAGAACAAGACGCTGGTGCTCTGGGTGGAGGCCCAGGAGTGAAGGTGGGAACTAGAATGGTCCATGGGCAGGGACCTGAGGACACTGGCCTGCTATTCTCCGAACATAATGACCCTCTGACCTTTGACTCTGTGACCTGGGAAATAGGTTTGAGACCCTCAGAATTTACAGTGGGCTGTGCTGTGTTCAAAAGCTTAAAAGCCACATTCTCAGACAGGCAGGCCGGAAGGGGCTCAATGATGGAGGCTTCTAGAGCGTCTCTGATACCCCAACAGGGTGTGCGCGTCAGTGCTGGTGATGTCATCCGCCTGGCCAACATGACGCCCTGAATGGTCAAGCCTCTTATATTTCCAACCGCATGACCCCCAAACTCCAGCACAATCATTACCTTATCACCTGGGCCTACCCCTTCCGGGCCTGAGTATAATCTCTGAGTGTGTCCTCCTCGCCATCCTGCCTCCTGTTCCATGGCTCCCACGGTCACCCTGTGCGTGCACGCAGCAATGCCCCATCAGTCCCTTCCATGGCCCAGCACACACACACACACACACACACACACACACACACACACACCGCCCCGCGTAACCTAACCGGACCTCTAGGAACCTAGGAACTTTGCTGCTTTTCATGACCTCGGGGAAACTGCAACCTGATTCTGCGCCAGCCCTGGGATCCCAGGCTGACCCCGATCCCCCAGTCTCCCTGACCCCTGACCCCCCCCCCCCCCCCCCAGGGAGGAGGCAAAGAGCAAGATGGGCTTGCTGCGGGAGCGGGCGGAGAAGGAGGTGGCCCAGAACGACGCGGAGGTGCAGACCCTGCAGCGGCAGATCGCGCACCTGGAGCAGCTGCACCGCTTCCTCAAGCTCAAGAACAACGACCGGCTGCCGGACCCCGCCGTCGTGGAGAAGCGCGAGAAACGCGGTGAGGCCCCGGCCGCCGCCTCCGCAGCCCGCGAGGCCGCCAGCGCGCGGGGCTCGGGGTCTCCGGACGCGGAGCGGGCGGGGCGCGCGCGGCCTTGGCTCAGGCTGCCCAGGCCCCTCTGCGCCCCTGGCCGCCGCGGGCGCCGACCTCAGCGCCCCTCCTCCCCCAGCCCGGGAGGTGGCCGAGGGCCTCCGGAGGACTTCCCAGGAGAAGCTGGTGATGCGCTGCGAGGACGCCATGAACAAGCTGTCCCAGCTGACTGGGGAGCGCGACCCGGACCTGCTGGTGGAGAAGTACCTGGAGAGTGAGTACGGGCCGCGCCGGCGGGGGGAGGGAGGAGGCCCAGGTGCGGGGGCCCCCCAGCAACACCCCCCCCCTTAGGCGCAGGCTGAGCTTCGTCACGGTCACCGAGGGCCTCCTCTTGGGCCCTGGGGACTCGGGCACCTGCGCTGCAGACTCGGGCGTCTGGCGCCCTTCTCGCCCCTCTCCCGGCCGCCCTGCCTCTGCCTCTCTTGCGCTGTCCCCAGTCTCTCTCCCTGCCCGTCTAGAGCCTTCTGAGCCCTTTCTCCTGTGTGAGTCTCCCTCTGGCCTGCATCTCTCAGTCCCCTCCGTGCGTCTTCATGTCCGTTTGTTTCTGGCTGTGTCTGTCTCCCCGCCCCTATCTCCCCCTTCCTCCCCATTCCGGGCCTCCCGGTCTCTCTCCATATCTTCCCTCAACCTCTGTGTTTCTCCCTCCGGGTGCTTGTTGCTGTCCTCTCCCGGGTCGCTCTTTCCCTACCTCCGCTGTTTTCTCGCCCTCTCTTCTCTCTTCCTCTGTGTGTCTGTGTCTCGAAGTATTTCTGGGTCTCTCTTGACTTCGTCCCTGTCTCTTTCTCTTACTCTGATTTGTTCCGATTTCCTCTGTGTCCCCCTGGCTTTCTGTGCCTCTACCTCTCCGTCTCCGTCTCTCTCTGACTCTGCGCGCTTGTGTTTGTTGTCTGTCTCGATATCTCTCTTTCCGTGTCGTGTGTGTCCCTCTGTCGCCGGCTCTCTGACCCGCCTCTCCCGCCTCTCTCCAGTGGAGGAGCGCAACTTCGCGGAGTTCACCTTCATCAACGAGCAGAACTCGGAGCTGGAGCATCTGCAGGAGGAGATCAAGGAGGTGAGTGAGGCCCCCCTCCCCCTCCCCCTCCGCTCCCCGGTCCCCCATCTCCTCTGCCCACCGCCGCCCCCCTCCCCGAGCTGCCCTGGGCAATGGGCACGTGCTCCACTCGGCAGATGCAGGAGGCCTTGGCGAGCACGCGCACCAGCGAGGATAAAGTGCGCGCGCAGCAAGAGCAGCAGCGGAAGGACTTGCAGCAGCGCACGGACGAGGTGCACGCGGAGGCCGTCCGGGTGGAGGCCAGCTTCCGTGACCTCCAGCGGCAGCTGGAGGAGCTAAAGGCCGGTGAGCGCCTGGCCCAAATTTTTCATGTGGGAGGATGCCATGAGCCACCCGGAGGGCTCAGCCGGGCCGGCCACGAGGAGACGTTCCACAGCGTCTTCGTGCGCTGGCTTGTCTGTCCATCCCGTATCCATCCATCCATCCGTCCGTCCTGCTTTCCGGTGTAGAGCGCTCAAGAATCAGGCTGCCCTGGGTTTGAAGCCAGCTCCATCGTTTGGGAAGCTTGGTGTGTGGTTTCCCGGGCCTGAGCCCCCCTGGCAACGGGATGGCCGTGCTACCTGGTGGGTGGTGGTGAGAAGCAGATGGGCCGGCCGTCGTGGGGAAGCTGAGAAGGTGTCCTGGGCCAGCAAGCAGAGGAGCCACCGTGGGGTCACACTATCCAGAGCCTCCTTTTCTCTGTCCTGATATGACCATGACAGTGTGGGACTGCACCACGCCTGGTGCTAAGTGAGAAGGCCCCCCAGGGCAGGGGTGGGAGGAGACCAGCAGGGGTGCTGGGTACTCGCCACCATCCCAGGGCTTAGGACCGAGGGCCCTCAGGCACCGTGGGAGCCTCAACTCTGCCGGAATCGGCTGGGCCCAGCACAGAATGAAAAGGTAGGGCGCTTTGTTAAACATGATGAGGACAGCAGAGGACCAAGCCCAAGGTGGGGCCCCCTGAGTGCGGGTGCCCTGAGCCCCTGCACCTGCCGCTTGCTGAAGCTGGCTCTGCTGGGGGGGCTGCAGGCTCCCTGGAAGCGGTGATGCTTGAGGCTGATTTTGGAGGATGAGTATTTAACTGAACAGTTGGGGGTGGGGGTGCCCCCAGCAGGTGGGGCCGAGGCCTGGAGATACTTGTAGGAATGTAGGCTCTTTGTGTGGAGAAGGGGTGCAAGGGTGTGAGTGGGAGGTGGAGGGGGGCGGATTCTGAAGAGGTGCCAGGCTGGGGCACTGGGGAGCCATGGGAGGGCTGTGAGCAGGAGAGGCCATGGACAGAGAAGTTGGAGGAGGAGGATGGAGAGGAGGGGACGGGCCCAAAGGTATCAGACCGACAGGCAGTGTGGGGGGTGTCGGGGTCCGCACAGGGTCTGGCCTGGCGGGGGTACTTGGGAAAAGGAGTGGGTTTGGGGATGCCCCCGAGCTCAATGTTCAGGGAGGGACCCCAGCAGGAAACTATATAGGAGTTGGGAGCTCAGGTGGAGGCAGCTCGGGGACAAGTGGAGACTCAGTGCCGTGGGCTGCGGATTTGTGTCAAGGTGCCTTCTAATGTCACCAACAGTAGCCAGTTCCCCTGAGACAGTAACCAGATACAAGTGGGCCACGCACGGGCCAACTGTGAGAGCCGAGGGTGGTTCATGGCAGTGGCTGGTGGGCCAGCCAAGGCCACGGCTAATCCAGTCGGGTGCAGGTGGGGGCCAATATTAAAAAAAAACAAAGAAGGCAACCTTGGTGGCACATGGCTGTCCTCCGACCTCTCCCGTGGAGCACCCATGTGAATGCTTCTCTGGGGGAGATGGGGCGGTGCGGGGTTGCTGGGTGAGAGGGAAGTCGGGTGTTTCTGATGGAGGTGTGAGAAGTCCTTGAAAGTTAATGGTGCCTTTGTCAGCTTTCCCGTTGACCTCCCTCACCTTCTGCCTTCTGTGGTTCTGGGCCCCGTGGCCAGGCCCACGGCCACGCTCTCCTGCTGCCTGGCTGTCGGAGGGGGAAGCCTCTGAGGGCAGGAGAGGGCGGGCCCCCAGCGGGCGCTGAGTCTGTGACAGCCTGTCCCCCCCAACCTCAGACATCCAGAAGCTCTTCACCAGGGCCCGGTGTGACAACACCGTCATCAAGGACCTCCTGGGGGTCAAGACCCGCATGCGAGACCGGGACATCGGCCTCTTCCTGGGCCTCATCGAGAAGCGGCTGGTGGACCTTCTGTCTGTGCAGGCCTACCTAGATTTTCAGGTGGAGATGCAGGGGGCTCGGGGGCAGGGGCGGGACAGGGAGCCCGAATCTCAGATGCCGGGGCCTTGGGGATGAGCTGACCACTGGTTTATCCACCCTCCAGAACTATAGCTCCTCCAGCTTGGGTAACGCTGCCCTCCTGGTTCTGGGCCAGAGCCCTGAGGACCTTCCGAAGAAGGTGGCCCTGCCTCAGCTCCCGGACAACCAGTGAGGCACAGGGCGGGTGGCAGGAGCAGGGGAAGGACATTCCACGGGGGCTGAGGGGACAGTGAATGGGATGGAGGGTTTTGGGGGGGCTCTTGGATACCAGAAGGTGAGTGTGGCTCTGTGGAGAGTAGAAGGTAGGAGTGGGTGCGTTGGGGGAACCAGAAGGAATCCGGGCTGCAGAGAATGGAACTGGGCCCGGGTAGACCAGAAAGCCGAAGGGCACTCAGGCTGGCTAGGGCCTGGCTAACGGTCTCTGGGTCTAGCAATGAGGAGCCATCGGCCCGTTGTGGCCACGAGTGTCCTCCCTTCCTACCTTCCCCCCACTTTAGAGAGGACACCCCAGGCTTTGAGGCCAAAGACGACTCTCCAATGAGCGCGGAAGAGCTGCGGAGCCAAGTGAAAAAACTGGTGAGGATGGGGGCCCCGCGGGGTTGGGGCAGGCCCTTTCCTGGGACCCTAACTCGCCTGCCCCACAGCTGGAGGCGCGGGAGCAGGCGCGGGAGCAGCAGCTGAGGGAGCTGGCTGAGGCCGTGAGGAAGGTCGATAGCACCCCGAGCGTACCCAGCCTCTCCAGTACCCAGAGGGTCGCCTCAGGCTCACCCGCCGTGGTCGCCAAGAGCCCCAGTATCATCCCTGGGTCCATCCTGAGCCAGAGGACGAGTGGCATCCTGACATCCAGTGCAGGCCGTGCCACCGGCTCCAACGTCGGCCGTGTCACCTTTGGTGACCCCAGCTCCAGCGCAGGCCACGTGACCTTCGGTTCCACCAGCGCCATGGGAGCACCGCTCTCCAGCCGGGGCTCCACGGGGGGCCGTGTGACCTTCAGGAACCCCAGCTCTAGTAGCTACCTGGGGTCCACCGGATACGTAGGGTCCAGCGGCGTCCAGGAAAGCCGCACAGGTGCGGAGAGCAGAGGCACCGGGTCAGAGTCGAGTGGAGGCCTCGGGTCCAGCAGAGGCCAAGCCTCGAGCCCTGGACCCACCTCCAGCACCGACCCGGGCTCCATCACCAGCAAAGACTAGGGCGCCCAGCCTGCCCGTGGCTGCTTGCTAGCCTTCTCGGCATCTCTGCCTCAATTTCCCCGCATAAGTCTGCACCCGCCCTGCATCTGCCCTGCACCGTGACCGTCTGTTTCCATCCACTCCTCATCATGTCCTCAGCTCTGTCTCCTGCTCCCTTTCCATTCCAAACCCTCCGTCTTCTAATTTCCTCTTCTCCCAGCTTTCCATTTAGCGTGTCTCTGTCCTGGATTCGCATCTCTCTCCCCAGCACTGCCCTAACTCTTCCGGTTGTCCCCCCGCTCCACCACGTCCTGTTTCACCTTCTGCACCTCTAATCCCCTCTCCTGCATCCATCTTCCAGGCTCTCCTTGTACCTCACGTCCCTGTCTCTGTAGCTCCTCCTTCCTCGCCCTCCCCAGGAGCTCCCAGTACTGAGCATTGGGGGAAGAGTTGGAGCAATGATGTCAGGGTCGGCCTGAACTGTGACCGTAGGAAATAAAGGTCAGAGCCTGACTTTTACCCCAGCCTGGTTGCAAGTGTATATGTGAGAGCAAGCTTGAGATGTGGCTGTTTCCTCTACCTCCAGCCCGGAAATTCATGACCTTGTCTCTAGTCCCTGCTATTCATTCATTCATTCATTCATTCATGCATGCATTTATTTAAGATTCATTTACTTATTTTAGAGAGACAGAGAAAGAGAGAGAGCGAGTGGGGGGAGGGACAGAGAATCTTCTAGCAGACTCCCCGCTGTGCAGGGAGCCCGCGGCAGGGCTGGGCGACCCATGAGATCATGATCTGAGCTGAAACCAAGAGTCAGACGCTCAACTGACTGAGCCACCCAGGCGCCCTTTTTTTTTTTTTTTTTGAGACCACTACATGCCAGGCTTTACTGAAAACTAGGATGTATCAGTCAGGATAGGCTGGGTGATGCTAGAGTAACAAAGAAGCCCAGGACCTCAGTGGCCTCGTGAAGCAAAGGTTGATTACTCGCCAGTGTTACCGGTCTTTTGTGGGTCACCTTGGGGCTCTGCTCCACATCATCCTTGTGACCCAGGCCGAGGGAAGAGCATCTCTCCGGAGCGTTGCCAGTTCTTTGGCACCGGGAAGAGAGACAAAGCGGCAAAGCTGAAGTGGGTCTCGCAGCCTCTGCCCGGATATGACACACGTCACTTTCACGCGCATCTGTTGGCTCGAGCAGGTCATTTGACAATGAGTAACTTCAAAGGGGAGAGGTGGTGGGAAGTGCAGTCCGTCCCTGTGCCTGGAAGGAGAGAGGGGGTCACAGAGATGAAGCAGACTGTCCTCTCCCCGCTGTGGGGTGGTATGGGAGGGACGGGGGTTAGAACACCGTGGGTCCCTCTTTCCCGTCCTGCCGATGCCCTGTCTGAATTTAATCTGACCAAATCCAGACAAATACTCCATCATCCACCTTCCCAGTCAAGGAAGGTAATGCTCTGGGCCTCGCTCATTGTCCATAAAATAGGTGGATAATAGTACGCACCTCAAAGACTTGTGCGAAGAGATGAACTGGTCCACGTAAAGCCTTAGAAACAGTATCCAGCACAGAATATAATGCTCGAAACTATCTGAGATCATGTGTATGACGGTCCATGAAGGCAGAAATTGACATAGTGCTTCTCACTCGTTCGGATTACCCAGTCTTCCTCTCTCCTCACCTGGCCCTGTCATCTGGGGAGGCCTCCCCATCGGTACTGGCTTTTCAGGAAAGAGAATGAAACCAAAAGCAAAAACCTTGACTTGTAGTGCCTACCCAATTCCAAACCTTTTTAAAATGGAAGTTGCCTTAAAATTTTTGCCAGCAAAAAGGCTCTGTTGGCAGCGAACAAAGCTAATGCCTCAACAATTTGAAACCTTCAACAACAAAAAGAACGGAAAAAACCAAAAACGGTCTCCTTGGTACCAGTACAAAAGCCTGATCTAGAAAGAAGGCACTTTATATCTTTTTAAGAATTTATTTTTATTTATTTGAGAGAGAGCAAGACATATCACAGAGGAGAGGGAGAAGCCGACTCCCCGCTGAGCAGAGAGCCGAGCGCGGGATCCTGACCTGAGCCAAAGGCAGACGTTAAACGACTGAGCCCCCCAGGCTCCCCAGGAAGGCACTTTAAATAGCAGGAGGATAGTCTCAAGATAAACCAGGATGTGCTCTTGGCCAAGCGGACCCCAAATGGACTGGCTGGTCTTACCCTCTGGACCCCAACCCACGGTGCATAAGCTAGTTGTGATCGCAGCCTTCCAGAACTTTCTAGTGGGATATCATGACCTCTGACCTCCAGGAGATCAACCAGGTCCCCTTAAGTGGACAGTGCTTGACCTCCCTGGCTTGACCCTTAAAAAAAAAAAACAAATCACGGTGAGCCTGGGTGGCTCAGTCGTTAAGCGTCTGCTTTCGGCTCAGGGCGTGATCCCAGCGTTCTGGGATCGAGCCCCACATCAGGCTCCTCCGCTGGGAGCCTGCTTCTTCCTCTCCCACTCCCCCTGCTTGTGTTCCCTCTCTCGCTGGCTGTATCTATTTCTGTCAAATGAATAAATAAAATCTTAAAAAACAAATCTGAAGATGGGGATTAAAATATGCTAATGCAGGGGCGCCTGGGTGGCACAGCGGTTGAGCGCCTGCCTTCGGCTCAGGGCGTGATCCCGGCGTTCCGGGATCGAGTCCCACATCAGGCTCCTCCGCTGTGAGCCTGCTTCTTCCTCTCCCACTCCCCCTGCTTGTGTTCCCTCTCTCGCTGGCTGTCTCTCTCTCTCTGTCAAATAAATAAATAAAAAAAATCTTAAAAAATAAAATAAAATAAAATATGCTAATGCAGGAAGACCCCATTTTTGCTCCTTTGCTAGATCACAGAGGTTTTAAGGAACTTTTCACTGCAGAGGGTTATCTTGGAGCAGGGTCCTGAGCCTGAAAGGAAGGTGTGGCTTCCCACCTTATATGAAAGCTCTAAATGCCCTCCACATGGGCAGGGAGTCGGGGAATCATGTTGGGGTACATCAGAGTTTGGCCTTGGCTTCAGTAATTGTCCAAAATGTGCCGATCAGTGTTGGCTTTGGTCTTGCCTCGAAGCATGAATTACCACCTGCGTATTTCAGTGGGATACCCCTGAACTTGTGGGTCTCAGTGATGTTGCAGTCACGCAGGTTAATGTCACACACACACACACACACACACACACACACACCATCACAGGGTCAATTATAGGAGCAAAACACTTTAATCGGACTTCTTAACTTTCATGCGTGCACTTTCCAATACGGGTAATGTGGAACGACAAATTGTGTGTTCTCTACCGGTGACGTTCTATCAGCCCACAGAGGTATAAATGCATATTTTCACCGCAAGACTAAGAGGCCGGTGGTACCAGTCATTCTTTTGTTGTACAAGTGATGAATTCTCGATACAGAATTTTAGGCACAAAATTTATGAAGAAATCCCTAACAGAAGCACGCACATTTAAACAGTAAGGGAGTATGTTTGCTAGAAGACTCTAGGAAGGATATTACTTCCTTTTTGAATCAACAAACATTTATAAAAATTTAAAAGACGAGGGGCGCCTGGGTGGCTCAGTCGTTAAGCATCTGCCTTCGCCTCAGGGCGTGACCCTGGCGTTCTGGGATCAAGCCCCACATCAGGCTCCTCCGCTGGGAGCCTGCTTCTTCCTCTCCCACTCCCCCTGCCCGTGTTCCCTCTCTCGCTGGCTGTCTCTCTCTCTGTCTTAAAAAATCTTTAAAAAAATCTTAAAAAAAAATTTAAAAGACGAGAGGTGCCTGGGTGGTTCCCTCTGCAGAGGGGCCACGCTTAATCTCAGGGTTGGGAGTTCAAGTCCCACATTAGGCTTGGAGCCTACCTAAAAAAAAAAGAGTATATGAGAAAATTAGAACAACGGAAATTAGGTTCTCTCTTGATTCAGACCTTTGTAGTTTATTTTGGTGTGCCTTTCAGACTAAAACAAATTGCCCGTTTGGAATTAACAAGCTTCACGGTGAGCCTGTGTGTTTCTAGGCAGCCAGCAGGGGTCGCCACCTCCCACGCTCAGCCATCCCGGACGTTAGTCGTATGAGGTCCGGGTACCATGTAATTCCACGTGGGCTCACTAGTTTTATTTGTAAAATAATTAATCCATCCGAGTCATGGGATTTAATTTTCCATCATGCATATGGGAAAAGAGGAAAAGGCTATTGATCTCCTGATCTGATGAGAAAGCTTACTCGAATTTGTAACCTACATGCAGGACGTCAGCCAGGCAGCAAATGGAAGACAACCCATCCGGTGAACACCTTCCAGAGCGAACGGTCACCGGACATGACCACAATTTCTATAGTTTTTGGCATCCCAGGAAACCCTGTTGAAGTTGCTTCTGAGTAATATTAATAAGGAACAGAGCCCGTTGGAGGGAGTTAGTAATTTCCACAATCTCTCTAGTGCACCGGACAAAATTAATATTCTTGTAAAGGTTGTCTTCTTCACACCTTATCAACTCAGATCCTCTGAATTAACTTTATGGTAAAGAACACTATCTCTTTCCTTACAGTTGCAGGGGAGAGGGACATCTCTCTCCCTCCCCGTTACTTTGACAAATCTTAATTGAGTCCGTACTATGTGCCATAATTGTACTAGCTTCCGGGGATAGAACAGTGCACAAGAAATGTAAAAACTGGTGTTTCAGGAAGGAGATGGAAAGAGCAGCTCTCCTGGCTTCTGGAAGTGAAGCTGCCATTCCCGCGCTCACCTTTGGGACCCAGAGAGTCTCATCTTGGTGTGGAGCAGAGTCGTGACCGCCTGTCCTACCTATTGTCCGCAATGACTTCCTCCTCTCTCTTTCTGAAGACAGGAGAGTGAGCACAGTGACCCCAGTGACCTCAGCAGCCCCTCCTCCCAACCCCCTCAAGGGTCCTAGACCTACACTGAGCAGACCCTCCTCCGCCTTCCCCTGGTCCAGGGCTGGGCTCGCTGTTTACAGACGGTCACCGTGAGCCCAGAATACACCCGAGGCCACTGACAGAGAAGCCAGAGACTCAAACCGGGAATGCTCTGGGTTCCCAAGAAGGCAGCTCTGCCCTCGATGTCACAGTCACATCCCCTTTGGCCCTGGGTGGGGAGAGGGACGGAGAATGCAGGCTCGCTGGACCAAGGCTGTAGCTAGGAGACAACGGGGGGCTTCCCGATCCCTGCTTTCAAGGTGGTGGTGGTGACATTGGCAACCGTGGTGACGATGAGTGTCAGGGTGGGGTTGGTGGGGGTGAGGGAAGGTGGCGACGTGGTTGACAGCAGGGACGATGGTCATGCTGGTGACGCTGCTGGCGTCAGAAGGGGATGTGGTGATGGTGGTGGAAATGCTAGTGCTTGTCACCTCCACGAAGACTGCGCCATCTTGGATTCACTCTGTTCCATATGGAGACTCACATATTTAAGCGTGAACTCTGGAATGTCATTAATCTACATGACACAGTATAAAAAACCAGCCGGCCAGTGCAGCTCCATCTTATCGGAAAAGTGGAGAAAGGACTGAATTAAACTGTAGTTAATAGCAGTGAAATCTGGAGCATTTAGTGAATTCTATCCTCCAGGAGTGAGGCAGAAACTAGCACGGCCGCATACAACCTGTGTGGCCTTGGACAAGTGTCTTCACCTCTCTGAGCCCAGCTTATCTTGAAATCAGAGCTGGCGGGGGATCCCTGGCAACAGCACAACGTGGTGGAAAAATACCACTAGGGAGTCATCTGGGTGCTAAGACTTTCTCCATCGTAATCTTTGTCAGCTGGGGAAAAAAACAACAAACAAAAAAACCCAAAACAAACGAACAAACAAAACCACCTGAAGATAATCTAGGATAGTGGAAAACCCTTTCCTAGATTGTCAGTGGAGACTTGTTAGAGTCAGTAAATCAATTTGAGGGGATCTTTTTTTTTTTTTTAAAAGATTTTATTTATTTATTCGACAGAGATAGAGACAGCCAGCGAGAGAGGGAACACAAGCAGGGGGAGTGGGAGAGGAAGAAGCAGGCTCATAGCGGAGGAGCCTGATGTGGGGCTCGATCCCATAACGCCGGGATCACGCCCTGAGCCGAAGGCAGACTCTTTAACCGCTGTGCCACCCAGGCGCCCCAATTTGAGGGGATCTGACCAGAATTTCAAAATAGGAACAGAGTAGAATTAAAAAAAAAAAAATCATACCGTACAGGGTGGCATTTCCTGAAACTATGTTAATGTGAAATGATTTCTTACTGTGCATCACGGTCAGAAAAGTCTGGAAGCCACTGGGAGACGGCCCCCAGCCTCGCACTGATTTCCAGACCCTCGCCAGGAACACTCCCTTTCAGACGCGGCCCCACCTCGCCCAGAGCAAACCTTCCCGGTCTCCCGGCGGCGCTGTGTTGGCGGAGCTCGGCCGCCAGGTGGCGCGCGTGCCCCGCCAAAAGCGGGTTCTGCTCTGTCCGACAGTCCAGGCCCGTTTACGTCGCCCCGAGGATCCCGTTTGCTGGGGCTGGAGACCCCGGCCAGGAATACAGCTCCCGGAGCAGAGCGCGGCGGGAGAGCTCAGGCGGTCAGGAAGGGATTCGGCCGTCCGGAGCCCCAAGCCTCCCTTCATTCTGCAATGTTCATCCAGTGCCTCTCTGTCCTCCAGACAGAGTGGGCGGCTCCCAGAGCTTGCATCCCGGTGGGGAGCACAAAAAAGAACCCACAGTCACGACCCCGCCAGACGCCTCCCCACTTAGGGCTTAGAGACAAGTGTGGTGTGGGACAGCCCGGGGTGGAATTCCATCCCTTCCTCAGCTGGCTGTGTGACCTTGGGCAGCTTGCTTAGCCTCTCTGTGCCGCAATTTTCTCTGCTATAAAATGGGGAAATAGGCCCACGGCCTAGCGTTGCCGTGGGCATGAAACGAGTTCATATTTGTAAAGCACTTAGAAGGGGCCTGATATGTTTGTTAAACCAATTGTTACAAATTCCCATGGTGCACCTGTAGGAACCTAGGACGTGGGCATGGGGGCAGAAGGAATCCCAAAGCCGCAGCCCTCCCTCCCTGCTACCCTTTGGAGTGGAGTCCAGGGATCCGACTCCCAGGCAGGGTCCTTTTCCTCTGCATGGAGCTCCCTCCGCACGGTCTGGGCAAATGGGGAGGCCCTGAATGCACCCAGATTCGTGGACAAAGCAGTAAGCCAAGAAGGAAGGGGGTGGGACTGGGGGGAAAGGGCCAAGCTCGACAGCCCTCTCATCCACAGGCTGGGTCCCCTGCCCCCAGGTCCCCCCCAAATACCCAAAGCTGAACTCAGCAGAGCTTTCGGGCACCACGTGGCTGTGGACGTCCAAGACCTGGGATGTCTTTTACCCTCCTTCCTCCTTTCCTGCTTTCACAGGTTCATTCAGGCATGACTTACGGACTGTCAAAGTCATCCACTGTCTGTGACTGTTCAGTGATTTTTCACAAACTTACGGAGTTGTGCAATCGTCACCACAGTCCAGTGTTAGATCATTTCCACCATCCCCAAAGGTTCCCTCCTGCTAGCCTGCAGTCAATTTCTGGTCCCACCTCCGACCCCAGGCAACCACTGATCTACAACCTTGTCTCTAGATTTACTTCTTCTAGAAATTCCATATAAAGGAATCATACAACACTGTCCTGCCTAAAATACTACTTTTTTTTTTTTTAAGTAGGCTCCACGCCAAGCCTGGAGCCCAACATTGGGCTTGAACTCACAACCCTGAGATCAAGACCTGAGCTGAGATCAAGAGTCCCACACTTAATGGACTGAGCCACCCAGGCGCCCCCTAAAATACTTTTTAAGATTTTATTTATTTATTTGATAGCACCGCATCAGGCTCCCTGCTCAGCAGGAAGCCTGCTTCTCCCTCTCCTACTCCCCCAGCTTGTGTTCCCTCTCTCGCTGCCTCTCTCTAATAAATAAATGCAAATCTTTAAAAACAAAAAACAATCTGGCCCCATACTAGTTTTATCATTTACTCTTGAGTTATACAAATCTCCCCCTAAGATGCTTCTTACTCAAACTAGGGGTTCACTTCATTTAATAAGTTTAGAAAGGAAGTCTGTTGCAGCCAGGGACACCCAAAAAAACCTGCTACAGGGGAGTGAGGACTCTTGTGTTTGGAGGGTTGTGTTACTGAGGCCATGACCTTCGTTCCAATGATCCCAAAGTTGCTTGTGCTAATTCAGGGAATTTCATCCAATTTCCAGGGAGCAACTGGGAAAGAGAGCAAAGGGAACTTAGTTAAGAGAAGAAGAATGAGAAACAGTCTCCACTTTCCAACAGCTTTCTAGGAATCCAAGCCAGTGAATTCTGTCAAGGATGTAAGCTCTACCCAGCATCAGTTATGAGAAAATGTAGAAGATGCATTTAAAAGCCTTCAACACTGCTAACTCTGGAAAAACAAGTCTATGCACCCTTAGTAAAGATGATGAGAAAAATTCATCTGCTCAGGCAACTGGCAGACTCAGCCCCAGGAGATCGAAATGATCATCAGAACAGGTGTCCCATTATCAGCATCATAAAGACCACATACTCTGACCATAAGGCAGTCCATTCATGACCAGTAACAACCGACTGACCGAAAATATTATCACGGGGCACCCTAAACCCCAATCTGAATTAAATGAGGCTCAAACCAGGCTTCACATCGGTGAGACCACCTGTATGTAAAGTGTAACGAAGCCACTACGTATCGAAATTCACATGGCAGAGCCGCGAGGGCACAGAGAGGGATTTTCATCATCGTATAGGATTTTATTAGAGAAGAAAAACTGGAGATCATGAATTTTGGTCCCAGTTGAAGGATGAGACAATGTAACAGCAGCAATCGTAAGGCTCACTGTGTTTCTCTCCATCTATGTACTCATCTTACAGAAGACTTTCTTTTTTTTTTTTTTTAAAGATTTTATTTATTTATGTGACAGAGAGACAGCCAGTGGGAGAGGGAACACAGCAGGGGAGTGGGAGAGGAAGAAGCAGGCTCCCAGCGGAGGAGCCTGATGTGGGGCTCGATCCTGGAACGCCGGGATCACGCCCTGAGCCGAAGGCAGATGCTTAACGACTGCGCCACCCAGGCGCCCCAGAAGACTTTCTTCTATTACAACCACGGTATCTCTCCCGCATGTGGTCTCTTGTGTAAGTTACGGGGTGAGTGTTTAAAGAGGTCTTTCCCACATTCCTTACTGCCGTGAGGAGTCTTCCCAGTGTGAGTTCTCCCAGGGATTTCATTGAGACAACGCTGAAGGCTTTTCCATATTCCTTAGATTCATGGGGTTTCTCTCCGACGTGAGAACAAATGTCTACTGAGGATCAAAGAAGGGGGCACCTGGGTGGCTCAGTCCATTAAGCATGGGACTCTTGATCTCAGCTCAGGTCTTGATCTCAGGGTCATGAGTTCAAGCCCCACACTGGGCTCCACGCTGGGCACCGAGCCTACTTAAAAAAATCAATAGTTAATAAAAAAATTAAAAACCATAAAGCTGAAAGATGAAAAGCTTTCCACAGACCTTACCTTCACAAGATGTGAACATGTAAATGTGTGAATTCTCACCTTTCCGTCCTTCAGGGAAGACTTGAGTTCTTTTCCAATATGTCCTTATGTGCTTGGTATTTTGAGAAAATTAATGAAGCTTTTCTCACATTCCTTTCATTCACAGGACCTCTCTCAACTGTGAATTTTTTCTTTCTTTTCTCCTTCCTTCCTTCCTTCCTTCCTTCCTTCCTTCCTTCCTTCCTTCCTTCCGTCTTATTTATTTAAGCAATCTCTACACCTGATGTGGGGCTCAGACTCAAAACCCTGAGATCAAGAGTCACAAGCTCTTCCAACTGAGCCAGCCAGGCATCCCTCAACTGTGAGTTTTTAGATGGTTTTTAAATCTGGAAGAACTGATGAAGGCTTTCCCACATTCCTCGCATTTATAGGGTTTCTCTGCAGAGTGAACCCTTCTATGTTCAGTCAGTTTTGAGGACTCACTGAAGTCTTCCCCACATCCTCCACATTTATAGGACTTCTTCACAATGTGCTTTTTTAAATGTTTGTTAAGGTGTAAGGAATATCTAAAGGCTTTCCCACAGGTCTTGCATTCGTAAGGTTTCTCCCCGGTGTGAATTTCCATGTGTCTCATAAGGAAGGACTGATACACATAACTTTTCCTACAGTCTTGACATTTATATTTTTCCCCTCTGGTCTTAGTCTTCCCATGTGAGTCAGAATTTGCCATGTGGGCGAAGGTTTTCTCACCTTGATTCTTCTCGTGATTTGTGTCTGCTGTATACGACGGCCTCTGCACGTCCCGGGTCGAGGTATTTTGGAAGGTGGTTTCACATGAATTAGACTCGTCGTAAGTCTTCTCTGTAGTGGGAGTCTTGTATACCCTAAGGGAAACTTCTTCACCAAACGGATCCCATTCATCGATGTCCACCCCCACGCAGATACTATTATGTACATGAAGGATATTGTTCTGACGGTCGATCCATATTTTGGACTCTGGCTCTGCCTGACTTCCTACAAATGGGGTCAGCTCAACGCTCTGCCACAAGACTCTATCATTTTCGTTGTTTCTATGGATCTTTCGATGGCTGGTTAGGATAGGATTTTGCACCAGAATATGTGAGCCACATTTTTGGATACGGTTTCTTGTGGAATCTCTCCGTGAGCTAGATAGAGAGTCGTCCCTCATTTCGTGGTAGTCACGGAGTCTACCCGGAGACTCGCCCTCCTTGTGCACAGTGGCAACTTGCTTCAACTTTTGCTCCCTTTGCTTGGGTGGCTCGTCTGTTCTGGGGCATTTCCAGTCTTCTCCCGATGGGGAGGGCCGGGAACTGTGGCTCACGGCACACACTCTGCTTGCTTCATCAGGTGTCTTTCTCGCGAGAATGTCCTGCTGACGGGTTGAGTTTTTGGCTTTATGTTGAGTCACCGAATCTGAAATAAAGGGACACTAAGTTCAGTTCTTTGTTGAGAGTTAAGGTGGGTTGGAGACGGTAAAATAGGTAAATGTCCATGTGGGTTTCTTTTCAAATGGTCACTCTGCACACGTGAGGGAAACAGGAAAGGGGAGGAAGCGCACGCAAGCCAACAGAAAGACATCAGGGATTTGGGCCGTGTTAGGAGCTTGACCATGGTGAGGATGGGTTCTGTGGGGATTAAGGGTGTAGTCAGGAATGCCACGTGGAAGAGAACTGGACAAAGAGTCTGTCATGGGCCGAATTTGTGTCCCCCACAAATCCGTATGTTGAAGCCCTAACTATGGGATGGTATTTGCAGATATTTGCAATTACCTCTGGGACGTAATTGGGTTTAGATAAGATAGGACAGTGGGGCCCCCACGATGGGACTGGCGTCCTTACAAGAGCAGGAGAACGGAGCTCACTGTCTCTCTGCCATGTGAGGACACGGGGAGAAGGCGGCCATCTGCAAACCAGGAGAGAGACTTCGCTGGGAATGACCCTGCTGCCCCCTTGACCTGGAACTTCCCAGCCTCCAGAATGTGAGAGAGAAATGTTCGTGTGTAAGTCACCCAGACTATGGTGTTCTGTCACAGCAGCCCAAACAGACCAGGACAGAGTCCATGTATAATTTTAAAGATGAAGGGGCGGGGCTCAGTCGGTTAAGCATCTGTCTTTGGCTCAGGTCATGATCTCAGGGTCCTGGGATCAAGCCCTTAATTGGGCTCCCTGCTCAGTGGGGAGTCTGCTTCTCCCTCTCCCTCTGCCCCTCTCCCCCTGCTCGTGCTCACTCTCTCTCTCAAATAAATAAATAAAATCTTTAAAACAATTTTTTAAAAATTGCAGTGAAATTCACTTAACACAAAAATGACCTTTTTAAAGTGTACCCTTCAGCAGCATCGAGGACATTGGCCATGTGCGGTGACCAGCACCTCTATTCAGTTCCAGGACATCTCCATCACCCCGGAAGGAAGGAGGGAAGAACTTCTAGGTCATGAAGCGGCCACTCCCTGTTCTCCCTCCCTCCAGCCTTTCACAACCACGAATCGGCTTTCTGTTTCTATAGATTTACCTATCCGATATTTCACATAAACGAAATCAGGTAATATGTAGTCTTTTGTGTCTGCCTTCTTTCACTTACCGTAATGCTTTCGAGGTTTATCCATATATATTTTTTAAAGATTTTATTTATTTGACAGAGAGAGCAAGAGCACAAGCAGGGAGGCGGCAGGCAGAGGGAGAAGCAGGCTCCCCGCCGAGCAGGGAGCCCGATGCGGGGCTTGATCCCAAGACCCTGAGATCATGACCTGAGCCGAAGGCCAATGCTTCACTGGCTGAGCCACACAGGCACCCCCATATTGCAACCTGTTATCAGTGCTTCACTCCTTTTTATGGCTGAATAATATTCCGCTGTGTGGATGGACTATATTCATCTGTCCATTCATCTGTTGATGGACAATTGGTTTGTTTGCACCTTTCGGCTGCTGTGAGGAATGCCGCTATGTCCACACTTCTTTTTTTTTTTTAAGATTTTATTTATTTATTTGACAGAGATAGAGACAGCCAGCGAGAGAGGGAACACAAGCAGGGGGAGTGGGAGAGGAAGAAGCAGGCTCATAGCGGAGGAGCCTGATGTGGGGCTCAATCCCATAACGCCGGGATCACGCCCTGAGCCGAAGGCAGACGCTTAACCGCTGTGCCACCCAGGCGCCCCGAAATGGATTCTTAATCAACATGTCCACATGGTCAAATCCTTCCTTGTAAGGATTCATAGCTGCCCGGCAGGCAGGTGCACAAAATACCCCGGCCCCATTCCCAGACCGGCTCCTTGCTCCAAATGGGAGGCCGGATGAGGTTTGCCCAGTTGAGATCCCGGTCACCGGGAAATCGGACAGTGTATGGCCCAAGGGAGTGGTGCTAGGACTTTCCACGAAGCAGGGGCACACGCTTTGGCCTGCAGGGGTTCCGGGGCTAAGCCAGTATGAGTACGGAGCGACAAAGTGGTCCCTCCCTTTTCCTCCTGAATGCACTGAGATTCTCTGTGCTCTGTGTTCACCACCTAGGGATCTCCCAAGGGCTGTCAATCATGAAGAGAATAAAACTGTAATGCAACGGACAGAGTTCCTATTTCAGGGGGTAAACCCTACGTCCACCCCTTGTGGGCAATGGCCCCGTCTTGGTTACTCAGCAATCCCCCGTCCCATTGCTCAGCACAGCGCAGGGAACCCAGGAGGGGGTCTGACCCGCATGTGTCCCCGCGAGGGCAGGCTGCTCACCCACAGAGGCCAGGTTCCTGCAGTTTTCCAGCATCACGTCTCTGTAGAGAATTCTCTGTGCCGAGTCCAGGAGGGCCCACTCCTCCCTGGTGAAATTCACGGCCACGTCTGTGAAGGTCACGGAGTCCTAGAACAACACACCCGTTTGGGGCACTGATATGAGTTGAATTGTGTCCCCTCCCAAAGATCAGCCGACGACCTAACCCCCAGGACCTGTGAATGGGACAAGAGTTGGAAACAAGGTGTTTGAAGATGTGGAAGAGGTACCATGACAGGGAGCCTGGGTGGCTCAGTCGTTAAGCGTCTGCCTTCGGCTCAGGGCATGATCCCTGGGTCATAGGATCAAGTCCCGCATCGGGCTCCCTGCTCAGCGGGAAGCCTGCTTCTCCCTCTCCCACTCCCCCTGCTTGTGTTCCCTCTCTCACTGTCTCTGTCAAATAAATAAATAAAATCTAAAAAAAAAAGAAATCTAACTCTGAGAGATATTTTTGGTAGAAGCTGCTGGAATTCAAATGCTGGACAGGTGTTAGAGATATTGTGAGTTATTTTCTCTCTCTCTTTTTGTAAAGTACCTTATTTGGTATCCTGGATGCCCTGATTTCTAGTGACTTTTAATATTTAGATGATTTTTATTGTGTTTTTTACATTTTGTATTTTGAATTTTTTTTTAAGATTTTATTTACTTATGTAACAGAGAGACAGCCAGTGAGAGAGGGAACACAGCAGGGGAGTGGGAGAGGGAGAAGCAGGCTCCCAGCGGAGGAGCCCGATGTGGGACTTGATCCCGGAACGACGGGATCACGCCCTGAGCCGAAGGCAGACGCTTAACGACTACGCTACCCAGGTGCCCCTGTATTTTGAAATTTTTTTTTCAAAATTTGAAACATTTCAGAATAGAAATTAAAACTATATATACAGTAAATATACATATAAACAAAGCCAGAGGATATCGAGGATTGGTATGTGTTTTTATATATTAAGTATATCTTCAGGGGCACCCGGGTGGCTCAGTCAGTGGAGCGTGAGACTCTTAAACTTGGGGTTGTGGGTTTGAGCCCCACGTTGGGTGTAGAGATTACTTAAAATCTTTAAATTAAAAAAAAAGAGCTCAGCAGTACAAAAGAACTTTCTAACCATTTGCGTTAAATCATGGGAAGTGTAAACATACCTAATACAGGGAAAATGAGATGTGCGCAAGCCCTCATTCACTATTCACCTGTTTCCACACATTGTCGCCTCTTCCCATCCCCCTTCACGGCCTTTCTATTGCACAATGGTCCACAAAACTCCAGCTATCACAGCATTGCATCCTTAAATATGTTCGTGATATATCTCTAAAGCACGAGGAATCTTTCATTTTATTTTATTTTTTAAAAGATTTTATTTATTTGACAGAGAGAGACACAGCCAGCAAGAGAGGGAACACAAGCAGGGGGAGTGGGAGAGGAAGAAGCAGGCTCCTAGCGGAGGAGCCTGATGTGGGGCCCGATCCCGGAACACTGGGATCACGCCCTGAGCCGAAGGCAGACGCTTAACCGCTGTGCCACCCAGGCACCCCTAAAGTGCGAGGAATCTTTTAAAATGTGGTCACAACATCATCACGCTGAATCAAATACCCTCATCTGTCCCCGAGGACCTGGACACTGCATTCGGTCACTTGAGTCTTTTTAAATCTGTAACATTAGGGGCCGAAGAAGAGTGCACGGTGAGCTCATTTGCTCATTGCCATGAATTAAAGGAAAAATAAGGAAAAGATATGCGAGGATCTGCAAAACTGGTTGTTTCTGGGGGGCCAGGAGCCTGGAACAGAGCAAACCAGGGCAGAGGGAGGACGCCTGCAAGGTCTACCCTAACCAACCTGCAAATTTTAAAACACATCAATCTATTACATATTCCAGAAATACATTATTAAGCGAAATACAGTCTACAATTAAATAATTTACAATGCAATTGACGAGGTTGGCTTTTTTACCTTGAAGTCATCTTTTCCAGCTAAAATAAGAATTCCTTCTATTGGAGAGATTTAATTAATGGCTTTTACATTTCAAAATTCTCTAGGGGTGCAAACAGTGTGCCAGATGTCAGAGTGTTCTTCCAGTCGGGACTGGAACACCCACATCTTCTTAGCTATCCTGATTCCATTTCTTAGGAAACGGGCAACCATACGACTTTGCTTTCAAAAATTTCAAACATTTACGTGGGGTCGCCAAGATCCCCTTGTGTTCATGACTCCAGGGTTCACATGAACTCAGGTTTTCACAAAACAGAAACGTGCCACTCAGTATGACAGAGTTATCAAGTGCTTGGACAACCTGGAGATTCTGGGCCACCCTGTCACTGGGAAGGCAAGGAGGCAAAATCCCCGCGGCCATTCACCAGGTGAAGAGATCAGACCCGGAGGAAACCAGCAGCGGAGTCAAAAGGACTCTTTATTTTCCCCTTAACTGCTTTCTAACTCACTGATAAACTTTGCTCCCTAAAAATCATAGCCCTCAAAAATGCTGCTGTTTGACATCTTATCAGTAAGAAAAGAACATCCCACTCTCTCGCCTGGGGGATCTGGCGTCACTTGGACCCAGAAGCAGCTTCCATTTGCAACACTGGGCAGAGTTTCAGATAAGGGGTTTGGGACACAACATTCCACTTCTATCTGACCTTGTAGTTTCCACGGGACCATCCGGACCAGATCATTCCTTTGCACGTAGTTCAGCTCGAGCCTACGGAAGCCGGGAAGCATTTACATTTACCCTGAATGAAGTCTACCCTCCCCTCCGCCCCCTCCCGTGAGCCTATAAGGAAGGACGCCATCCCTTCAGTTGCCAGGTTCTTCCCCGGTGCGATCGATCTCTCTCCTTGCAACAAACCAATACATCTGGGGCTGCAGGTGAGCCCCTGGTGATCTCAGACACCTTAGTTTGGGACAGTGAGAAAAGCAAAAAACAAAAGGGAAAGCATAATTCTGGGTGGGCTCAGGTAAGCGGGTCGAAGGAAAACACCCACATCTGGCGGATGAAACACACCCCGAGCTTCCCGGGAACCAGACCTTCCTGCAGTCGAGGAACGACAAACCGGCAACTTGTTCAAACCACTGGGTTTGGTCCTGACAACTCCACTGGAACTCCTTTGAACTTGGTCTTTTATAAATGTCCTCTACCGAGACCTCAGTGCCCGAAAAAGGACGAATGTGCCCATCGGAACCCAACTCACACCCGGCAACCCTTTCTCCAGTAGAGAACCCCAATGACCATTTCTCAGCTCGCCCTAATCACATCGGACTCCGATACTTGAATGGATCCAAACAGCAGCCCCCTCCAGCCCCGCCGCCGCCGCCGCACGCGGGTGTCCCCCTGCCCAGGCCAGGGAATGCCCCCTGGGGCAAGGTGAAGGGCGCATTTAGGGCTCAGCACGCGGGCCACTCTCGGCCTCCCCTCTCCTCCAGGACGGAGAGAATCAGGCTTCCGCTGACTGCTGCTCCCGATTTCCCAGAACCCGACCCGGTCCCGCCCGCAGTGTGGTCTCTGCGAAAACCGCGCATACTCACCATCTCAGCAGCCCCAGCTTCTGGACGCGTCTGTGGGTGGCGCAGCCCAAAGGCTCGTTCGCTGTACTACAGAGAGGGTTGCAGGGCTGCGGACGAGAGGGATGGGACTGTAAAAATAATAACTAAGGAAACAAAGTGAAACAACGCCCCCCACCCCCCGAAGAGATCGAAGACAGAGACTCGTCTTGTCCGGGCCCTTTGTAGCTGCTTCCGGACCCCCACCTCAAAATGGATGGTTTAAGGGATTGGGTGGGGGCGGGGAGAGGAGGAGCCAGCAGGAAGGGGATCCCGGGGCATGCACCCCTGCGCGGCCCTGGGACCCCACCCCCCCACCCCTGCACCCAGGGTCCCGCAGAACTTTCTCCCCAGCCTTCTGCTCCTTGGGGGGCGCCCGGAAATAAGAACCACTTCCCAGCGAAAGGAAGACTTCTCTGCGGTGGAAAAGGACACAATCGGGTGGAGGGGTCCCCAGTTTCCCTCTTAGGACCCCCCCTCCCTCTTTTCCTTTGGCAACCTTCCCCACCCGGTGAGCGAGCGCTGACTGACGGATAACCTGCAAGGTTTGCACGAACAGGTCTCAGAAAATACTGTTCTGTCCGCTCCTGGGGACCCTCCGGCCAGGAACTGGAATGACCTCCAATCCCTAATTCCAGTGGGCTGCCTAACATTCAGCCGGCGAGGGCACCCACCCAGCTCCCTCCGCCGCTGTCAAAACATCTGCATCCGGAGAGTCACCAGAAGCGCTTCCAAGGAATAAAGCCTTTAACCTCAATAGTTGAATTTCTTAGGGATGGCCCCCGGGAAGACCTGATTTCCCTCCCTCCCCTTCCCCGCCCCCACCCCACCCCCACCCCCACCCCGTCCCCGCCCTCCGCCCCTCCCCCAAAGACCGAGGCCAGCCCAGCCCATTCCTCTGACTGTCTAGGAAAGAGGGGCAGGGAACCACTAAAAGTCAATTAAATCAATTAAATTTGTAGGAAATGCCTCATTTCTAGTAATTCAATCCTACCCTAAAGCTTTCATTGCCTAATACTAATATATACCTAAACTCATTTTTTTAAAAAATCATCTCTACGCCCAAGGTGGGGCTCGATCGCACAACCCCTGAGATCAAGAGAGATCCCGAGTCTCATGCGCTCCACTGACTGAGCCAGCCGGATACCCCCTAACTCGTCTTTTAAAAAATACTTTATTAGTAGTATTTTTAAAGCAATGTTAGGTTTACAATAAAACTGAGGCAGTACAGAGATTTTTTATATCTTCCCCCCGCCCTCCCCCGCCAGCCCCAAACATGCGTAGTGTCCTTCCTTATCAACCTTACTCACCCGGATGCTTTTGCTTTTTCTTTTCTTCCCTTCTTTTTCTTTCTTTCTTTCTTTCTTTCTTTCTTTCTTTCTTTCTTTCTTTCTTTCTTTCTTTCCTTCTTTCTTTTCTTTCTTTCTTTCTTTCTTTTTCTTTCTTTCTTTCTTTCCTTCTTTCTTTTCTTTCTTTCTTTCTTTCTTTCTTTCTTTTTCTTTCTTTCTTTCTTTCCTTCTTTCTTTTCTTTCTTTCTTTCTTTCTTTCTTTCTTTCTTTCTTTCTTTCTTTCTTTCTTTCTTTCTCTTTTCTTTTGTAAACCAGAGATGAACCTACATACAGAAATCAGTCAAAGTCCACAGTTTACCTAAGGTTCGCTCCCGGTGGAGTGTGTTGTATGGATTTGGACCAATGTATAATGACTGTATGTCCAGCGCTGTAAAACCATACAGCGTGTTTTCGCTGCCCTAGAAATCCTCCGCGCCGCCTCTTCTCTCTCCCTCCACCCCCACCCACACGACACTCAATTTTTGTTGTGATAAAACATGCATAACAGACATGAACGCTTTCACCATTTTTAAAAAAAGATTTTATTTATTTATTTGACAGAGAGAGAGACAGCCAGCGAGAGAGGGAACAGAAGCAGGGGGAGCGGGAGAGGAAGAAGCAGGTTCCCCGCCGCTCGGGGAGCCCAATGCAGGGCTGGATTCAAGCACCCTGGGATCATGACCTGAGCCAAAGGCAGACGCTAAACAGCTGAGCCCCCCAGGCGCCCCTGAAAATCTCTGTCTTTGAATTGGAGTCAATCCATTTATATTTAATGTAATTACTGACATAATTCAATTTAAAGCTGCCATTTTACAATTTAATTTATATTTTCTCCTTATTGTCCAGTGTTCCCTTTTCTACTTTCTTGCCTACTCTTGGGTTATTTTCTAATCCCTCTCTAAATTATTCAATCCTTTAAAAAAATTTTCGGTTACCCTAGAGATCTCAAAATACTTTTTTTTTTTTGCATTTTATTTTTAAGTAATCTCTACAACCAACACTCGAGGCTTGAACTCACAACCCCGAGATCAAGAGTCACATGCTCCACTGACTGAGCCAGCAGGGCGCCCCTGAAAATACATTCTTGAGATAAACATCCAGTATAAAATTACGGTTTTATTACATCGAAGATAATGTAAAGATCTTCGAACACTTACTCCCTCCCAATTTATGACCTATCGGTGTTATGTGTTTTGGAACAGTAAGCATTTAAAATCCATATGATGCTATCATTGCTGTTGTGTACAGCTGACATTAATTTAAATTTCCCTCGGTATTTATTCTTCTCTTTGTGTCTTTGGTCCTTTCTGCATCTCTGTTTCCATCTGCATTATTTTTCTTCTTTTTTTTCCTTAGTGTAGGGCAGCTGGTGATAAATTCTCTCAAATTCTTGCCTCAAAATGGGCCATTTCATTTTTATTTTTAAGGATATTTTTACTGGGGACAGAATTCTGGATTGGTACTTTCTCCTTTGCACTTTGAAGACATCATTCCGTACTTCCTTCATGATCTGATCTTTTTATTGGGAATTCAGCTGTCATTATAATTTTTATTCTTTTAAAGGTAATAGGCACTCCTTACCCCCCCTCCTCAATACTGCTAAGATTTTTAAAAAATATATATATATATTAAAATTTATTTATGAGAGAGACAGCCAGCGAGAGAGGGAACACAAGCAGGGGGAGTGGGAGAGGAAGAAGCAGGCTCCCAGCAGAGGAGCCTGATGTGGGGCTTGATCCCATAACGCCGGGATCCTGCCCTGAGCCAAAGGCAGACGCTTAACGACTAAGCCACCCAGGCGCCCCCAAAAATATTTTATTTTTAAGTCATCTCTGTATACCCAGCATGGGGCTCAAACTCACGGCCCCAAGATCAAGAGTCAGATACTCCACTGACTGAGCAGCCAGGCGCCCCCTTTTCCTGTTCTTTTTTATATTCCCTTCTCTTACACTCCACACATCCTTTTGGATTTTCTTCCCCTACCAACCTTCTAGTTCTTTGCTATTTACTTCAGCTGTGTGTAATCTGAGATTATTTATAAAAGCGAATAAAACATCAGTTCTAAAGACGTTTTTCATCTCAGGCTTCACTCCAGACTTTCTCTGTTGCAGGGAGCAGTCCTGGGGGCGCCCATGTGACCATTAGCACTGAACGTGGGACGTATCAAACTCTCAGCCTCTGCCTGAGGGGTGATGGGAACCAGCGAGGAAAAAGCCCCCCCCCATCTGCCCTCTGTTGGGACAGCTCTGTGTACATTCTATGCAATTCCTCAAAGGATGCCCAGAATTGTTGCTGCACTGTTCCTTTTTTTTTTTTTTTTAAGATTTTATTTATTTATTCATTCAGCAGAGATAGAGACAGCCAGCGAGAGAGGAAACACAAGCAGGGGGAGTGGGAGAGGAAGAAGCAGGCTCCTAGCGGAGGAGCCTGATGTGGGGCTGGATCCCATAACGCCGGGATCACGCCCTGAGCCGAAAGCAGACGCTTAAGCGCTATGCCACCCGGGCGCCCCTGCTGCACTGTTCCTTAAAGAGGGAACCAGTTTGACATTCTAGCCTTGGCTTGGTTTCCCCCCTTTCCCTATTGCATTTCCCCTGTGCCCCCACATTTGTTCCCTCTGTTCAACTTTCCCCCCAAATAAACTACCTGCACCTAAGTCATTTGTCTCAGGTGCTCTTTTGTGAGGGGGGGAACGGGACACCCTCTTTCGTACAGCGCAAGAGCGCCCCCTTCTGGCCTCCTGACTCCATTATTTTATTTTATTTTTATTTATGTATTTTTAAAAAAGATTTTATTTATTTATTTGACAGAGAGAGACAGCGAGAGAGGGAACACAAGCAAGGGGAGTGGGAGAGGGAGAAGCAGGCTCCCCGCTGAGCAGGGAGCCTGATGCGGGGCTCGATCCCAGGATCCTGGGATCACGACCTGAGCCGAAGGCAGACGCTTAACAGCTGAGCCCCCCAGGCGCCCCATCCTGATTCCCTCTTAGTGAGGTTTCTCTTTACGCATTTTCACGAAATGATGAGAACTTCAAAAATACTCCGCTCTTGGAGGGGCGCCTGGGGGGCTCCTTGAGTTGAGCATCTGACTTGATCTCAGCTCAGGTCTTCAGCTTGGGGTCGTGAGTTCAAGGCCCCACTTTGGGCTCCAAATACTCCACTTCAAGAAAATAAAACGCTCTACTCCTGGAGTACCCGGCTGGCTCAGTCGGGGTTGTGAGTTCGAGCCCCACGTTGGGTGAAGGGTTTACTTAAAAAAGAGAGAAAAAAATACTTTTCCTTTATGCTTAAAAAATAACCGAACTTCATGAAATTGTGCACTCTCCAGCCAACGTTGTTATGTTAAAAATATTGCTTGCATGCCTCTGTTTAACTATTTTCTGGTTCTTCCTGTTCCAGATTCCTTCCTGAGGTCACTCGAGATGTCACAGAAGACTGACGTCAGTCACCTACTGAAGTTTTAGTGCACAGGGATCAGAATATGCCACTCCATAAGCATTTTGCAATAAACGTGTCTACCAAATTGTAGGGGCCAAGGGCAGGCCACCCCAAAACGTGCCACTTTGGTATACTGATTATTTTATTTATTTATTTTTAAAGTTTTCTTTTTTTAAGATTTTATCTATTTATTTAAGAGAGAGTGAGCATAAGCAGGGGGAGGGGCAAAGGGAGAAGCAGACTCCCCGCTGAGCAGGGAGCCCGATGCGGGGCTCCATCCCAGACCTTGAGATTTTGACCTGGGCCGAAGGCAGACGCTTCATCGCTTCATCGCTTCATCGACTGAGCCACCCAGGTGCCCCTATTTTGGGGGGTTTATTTTTTCAAGTAGTCTCTACACCCCTCGTGGGGCTTGAACTCACGACCCCAAGATCTCAAGAGTCACACGTTCTACCGGTTAAGTCAGCCAGAGGGCCTGGTGTGTGGGTTATTTTAAATAAAAGTTACTTAAGCAACAGTCAGTGTGAGAACCCTTAGACCTTCCTCTGTGCCCTCTGAAAGCCGGAAATAAATCCCCCATTTGAAAGGTCCCCTCCCTGTGCTAGGATATAAAAGGACATCCTTATCACCAGAGATAAGGACTTTAAAGCCCAGAACAACGTAAAAATAAAATCTGTTCCTGTTCTGCTGGTCTACCTCGGCCCTAATTCCACTCAAACTCCTTATGTGGAGCCCCTGGGTGGCTCAGTCCGTGAAGCATCTGCCTTTGGCTTAGGTCATGATCCCAGGGTCCTGGATCGAGTCCCGCATCCGGCTCCCTGCTCAGCGGGGAGTCTGCTTCTCCCTCTCCCTCTGCCTGCTGCTCCCCCTGCTTGTGTCCTCTGTCAAATAAATAAAATCTTTTTTTAATAATAATTTTTTATTATGTTAGTCACCATACAGTATATCCTTAGAATAAATAAAATCTTTAAAAAACAAAACAACAACAAAAACACCGCAAAACAAATTCCTTCCAAATCAAAACTCCCAAACACCTATTTTCCTTATCCTATAAATTCCTCACAAATGTACGTTCTCTTTGCCTAAAAAAGTATAAAAACTGCCTGCCTTGGTCATTTCTCTAGGTCCCAGTTTCATTACGGGGCTTCTGTGTCCCCACAACACAACTTTGTTTTTTCTTGTTTATCTCCCTCGTGTAAATGTAATTCTTAGTCCAGCTGGAAGGCCTTGAAGGATGGAGGAAGCATTTTTCCTTCCCTACATAATCATGATGATGAGGACGATGAAGGGAAGAGAAATGCAGATAAAATTAGATCCCACTAATAAATAACCCAAGACAGGTTGAGTAGGACAGTCCTCAAGGAACTCAGGGCTTTGCTGGAGACTAAAAGCAACCTCGCCTTGACAATAGCCAGGCCTCCAGGCCCCTGTAAGTCTTCCTTAACATATGGAAATCCCTTTGGAGGCTTGCAGGACCTCTACTACCCACCCCCAACTTAAGAATGTAGAATTCTCCTGCAGTTTCTGCCCACAGGTCCTGTCCCCGTGCTATATAATAAAAGCACCTTTGGCACCATAAAATGTCTCAAGAATTCTTTCTCCCTTTCTTTAAGATTTTATTTTTACGTAATCTCTACCCCCAACGTGGGGCTCGAACTCACAACCCTGAGATCAAGCGTCCCACACTCCATCGATCGAGGCAGAATTCTTTCCCGACTCTTGAGCTCCACCGCCCAGCATCAATTACGTGGTACCCCTTAAGCTTACCTATATTATACGTTAATAATATCTCCAAAATTTGGGGGAGGAAAAGAACATGCCATTCCAAAATACATCACTTTGGCATAAGGACTATTTTGAGCTGAAGGCGACTGAGAATCGATAGAGGCAAGAAGAGCTCTCTGTCCTTCCCTTAAATGCCTGAAAGCAAACCATACATTTCTCTTTGAGAAAGGTGCCTGGACCCCCCTGCCGCCCAGCTCTGTGCCGGGGAGAGAAAAAGGACTCTAACATTTTGGAAGGTGGGGAGTGAACACAAGGATGAATTTGCATAAACCGACCTTACTAAAAGAGCTCGAATCTTCCATCAGTCCCCCCTATATTTCCTAGTCCCCTCCCTCACTAGGTCTTGTCCCTTAAGGTCTAAACCCTCTTTCCTACTGCTTGAGTTTTCCTTCTTTCCTGGGAACTGCCAAGCATGAAACTATTAATAAAAACCACGTGCTTTTTCTCCTGTGAATCTATCTTTTGTTAGTTTAATTTGCAGGCTCCCAGGTGCTTAACCTAAGGGGGGGGAAGAAAGGAAAAAGAAAAATTAAGCTTGCTTGCTACCTATAGCCTACTGACAAGTCCTTGAAACAGGAGGAGTGACATTCCTCTAGGGACTCGGCTACCTCGATCTTAATCCCTTGCTAAGGGCAAAAGGAAATCTTAGCCTGACCCCCCAGGATCCTCAAGGTCTACTTTAACATATAAAAATTCCTTTGGAAACTTCCTTTATCTCTACCCCCCAAGATATATGCTGGCAATCATCCCCCAAGCATACAGCCCACCGATATACATCTGAAGGGTCTCGCGACTTAGGTTTTATTAGACGGTAATAAATGACCTTTTCCCAGCATAGCGAGCTCCCTCAAGGTCCTGGAAACCTTGCTTCCAAAATTCCTTAGAGACTTGAGTTCTCCCTACCCCCCTCCCAAGTTGAAAGTATATAATGGGCCACTCCTCATGACCCCAGGGCAGCTCTTTCTGCCTACCAGTCCTGTCTCCGTGCTTTAATAAAATCACTTTTTGCACCAAGGACATCTCAAGAATTCTTTTTTGGCCGTTGGCTTCGAACCCTAAAGTCTTTCCTACATCAAACCTAAGAGGGAAGAGGAGAAGTTATTCCACTTCGATGTGGGAAAACGGTGCAAGAAATCACAAACAGCACAGATCCTGTAACTTTGTTCCTTAATGACATTTAAGAAATGGAAAATGACTCCGTATTATCCTATGGTCCTACTCCTTGATTTGAAAGTGATCCACTTTGAAAATAAAATGCAAAATAAACGACGCAAGAATTTCCCACAAGGCAGTTCGGGATTTTCTCCTCTATGCTGACATTCCAAAGCATGGTCTTTTCATGTCTATATCAATTGATCTTGCTTTATGCATGAGGGCTGAGTTTTATTTACAAAGGAGTGGGAGGAAAACCTGGGTGGCTCAGTCAGTTAGGCATCTGTCTTTGGCTCGGGTCATGGTCTTAGGGTCCTGGGATCGAGCCCCGCATCGGGCTCCCTGCTCAGCGGAGAGTCTGCTCTCCCGTCTCCCTCCCCCTTTGTGCTCTCTCTCTCTCTCAAAAAATTAATAAAAAAATCTTTAAAAAATATAATAAGAAATACACATGTGGTCTTTGTTTTTGTTTCAGGAAGCAAACTAACGCTCAGACAGTGAGTTTGTCTTCGCCAGCAACTTATTTTAACACAGGCTCGCTGTGGGCATCATAGTAAGTTCATGAACAAGCCAACAGCATATAGGCTACCGTCTCCAGTAAGCCAGTAAATAGCACGGTCCAAACCAAACGCAGATCAATCACACTATTGCTCCAGGCAAGGGAAGATGAATGGGAACGAAGTCATTTAGTTGAAGTGTATTTTTATACCCATTGGTGCTCTGGTGAGCTGGTGGCCAGCTGCCAGGACGAAAGCCAAAGTCCCCTGATGCTGGAGCGCGTTGTCGCTAGGGAAAGAGGGTGGCCCCTGCGCGGACAGCCTTTGGGGACCCATGTTCCGCTTTCCACCTGTTGGGAAGCGTTGTCTTGACCTTGGCAGGAGCTGATTGCCCCGAGGTCCTCCGAGAGCTACTTAGAGCAAGGAGTCCCCTTGCTCAATGCAACAGTTTCCACGACTCTCTATCTATGGTCTACATGTCGCCTGGTCACCAGTTGCTTTTATGTTTTCATTGATAAGCCCCTGGCGGGGTTCCTCCGAAGCTGAGCTACAGACAGAGTCTCAGTGACAACGGATGACATGACGACATCCTGTCCTTCGCTCTTTTTTTTTTTTTAAGATTTTATTTATTTATTTGACAGAGAGAGAGACAGCCAGCGAGAGGAGACAGCCAGCGAGAGAGGGAACACAAGCAGGGGGAGTGCGAGAGGAAGAAGCAGGCTCCCAGCGGAGGAGCCCGATGTGGGGCTCGATGTGGGGCTCAATGTGGAGCTCGATCCCAGAACTCCGGGATCACGCCCTGAGCCCAAGGCAGACGCTTAATGACTGAGCCACCCAGGCGCCCCACCTGTCCTTCGCTCTTAGAGCAAAATACTTTTTTTTGAACATTTTATTTATTTATTTATTTGACACAGAGAGAGAGCACAAGCAGGGGAGTGGCAGGCAGAGGCAGATGGAAAAGCAGGCTCCCCGATGAGCAAGGAGCCCCATGAGGGGCTCTATCCCAGGACCCGGGATCACTACCTGAACCCAAGGCAGACGCCCCAAACGATTTTATTCTTAAGAACGATTTCATTTTGGGGGTGCCTGGCTGACTCAGTCAGTACAGCCCGTGACTCTTGGTCTCAGGGTCATGCGTTCAAGCCCCAAATTGGGTGTGGAGCTTACCAAAAAAAAAAAAAAAAGGGGGGGGGACAATTTCATTTTTGTCATAAACAAATAGGATTTGAAATCATATCAAACTAATTCACAACAGTCTTCCCCCGTGGGCGGCACAGAGCTTCTAAAAATCCTTGGAATTTTCTGTGATAAGAGTGATAAAGGCACTTTTGTTATGTTAATGCGGCGACCATAGGAAGGCCTCTAAGGATGGGGACGGTTGCCAGGGGAACCCACTGTGTGTACAGAGGGCTGGAACTTTCACCTGCCCCCTGCACCGCCACCTCCCGGGAGGAGAGAGGGGCTGGAGGCGGAATCCATCACCAATGGCCAGTGATTTACTCGGTCTTGACTTTGTAAGGGAACCTTCATAAAACCCCAAAAGGACAGGGTTCGGAGAGCTTCCGGGTTGATGAGCACTCAGAGATTGGGAAGGGAGTTGGTCTGGAGAGGGCACGGAAGCTCTCTGCCTCCTTTCCCCAAGCCTCGTCCCTCGATGCATCTCTCCCAACCGCTCTTTCTGAGTTAGGTCTTTTTATAATAAGCTGGCGATCTAGCAAGTAAAATGTTTCTCTGAGTTCTGTGAGCCGCTCTAGCAAATTCATCAAACCCAAGGAAGGGATCTTAAGAACCTCTGATCTATAACAGTTGGTCAGAAGCACAGGTGACCACCCGGGCTTGTGGCTGGCGTCTGAAGGGGTGGGGACAGTCTTGCAGGACGGAGCCCTCCACCTGTGGGGTCTGACACATCTCTGGGTAGACAGCGTCAGAACTGTGTTGAATTGGGGTGCCTGGCTGGCTCAGTCAGTAGAGCCTGCGACTCTTGATCTCGGGGTCGTGAGTTCAAGCCCCATGGTGGGTGAAGAGATTACTTAAAAATGAAATCTTGGGAAAAAAAAAAGGATTGGGTTGAATTATAGGACACCCAGCCGATGACCCAAGAGCTGCTTGTTGGTGTCCCCCACCACGCACGTCAGAATTGGTACCAGAACCAAGTTAAGGGGAGAATCCACTTCCTTGCCTTTCCCAACGTCTAGAGGCTGTTGGATTCCTTGGTTATGGCTCCTTCCTCCATCTTGAAAGGTCATCTTTCAACCATTGCTTTCACTGCCCCGTCCTTGACCGACACTCCCTCTTCCCTCTTTCATTGATACACACCCTTGCGATCACACGGCGTCCACTCAGCGAATGCAGGATAACCTTCCATCTCAAAGTGTTCAGCTTAATCATTTCTGCCACATCCCTTTTACCACGCGCGGGAACAAATCCACGGGTTTGGGGGATTAGGGCAAGGGCATCTCTGGAGGGCCATTATTCTGTCTACCATAACAAGGAAATGATCTCCAGAGACATTTCTAGTAAATGATGTTACTTAAGTTTACATCAAGATCGAGAAAGCCAGGATCGAAGAAACAAGCCGGGAATGTGAGTCGGAGAAAAGCTGTGGCCTGTGGATCGGAACTTCACAGGGAGAGAGAAAATCGGGACCGCGTGCGAAAGCAAAGGCAACATTGTCTTGATGAATCCGATGATGCGATGGACGTGTGTATCTTCCAAGTGTGGAAAGCATTTATCTGACTTCACAGAAGGAAAAACCAACAGAGACAGGGGAGTAGCTAAAAGGCAAAGCAGAGTGTGCGTTTGAAAAATTCTCCTGGGTAATCCTGTCTACACAAACTCTGGGGGAAGGCAGCTGCTCGAACATCGTTTTTTTTTAAAAAGATTTTATTTTTATTTATTTGACAGAGATAGAGACAGCCAGCGAGAGAGGGAACACAAGCAGGGGGAGAGGGAGAGGAAGAAGCAGGCTCACAGCAGAGGAGCCTGATGTGGGGCTCGATCCCATGACGCCGGGACCACGCCCTGAGCCGAAGGCAGACGCTTAACGACTGCGCCACCCAGGCGCCCCCACATGTGGCTATTTAAATTTAAATTAATTAGGGATTCCTGGCTGGCTCTGTCCGTAGAGCATGGGACTATCGATCTCGGGGTTATGAGTTTGAGCCCCACACTGGGTGTAGAGACTACTTAAAAATAAAATCTTAAAAAAAAGTTTTTTTTTCACATTTTAAAAAACATTTTTAAAAATTAAAGTAAAAAGAAATACATTTAAATGAATTTAAACTCGGGGCGCCTGGGTGGCTCAGTCGGTGATGCATCCAACTCTTGATTTCAGCTCAGGTTGTGATCTCAGGGTTGTGGGATTGAACTCCGAGGTGGCCTCCCCGCTCAGCTGGGAGTCTGCTTGAGATTCTCTCTCCCCCCTCCCTTTGCCCCTCCCCCTCACTTGGATGGGGTGCTCGCTCTCTCTCTCTAATAAATAAATAAATAAATAAATCTTTAAATGAATTTAAACTCAAGTTTCTCAGTTGTACTAGTCACATTTCAAGTGCCCAATAGTGACAAAGGTGGCTCGTGGCTTCCGCGCTGGACAGCACAGATATGGCACGTTTTCTTTTCTTCCTTTTCTTTGTTCTTAAGGAATTATTTATTTATTTGAGAGGCGGAGAGAGCGAGCATGCAGGAGCGGGGCGAGGGGCAGAGGGTGAGGAGAAGCAGACCTCCCACTGAGGGGGGAGCCTGATTCAGGACTTGATCCCAGAACCCCAGCATCATGACCTGAGCCCAAGGCAGACGCTTAATGACTGAGCCACCCAGGCGCCCCTTATAGAAACATTTAAATTTGAGTATCAGTGGGGTGCCTGTCTGGCTCTGCCGGTAGAGCGCGCATGCTTGACCTCCAAGTTGTGAGTTCGAGCCCCACCTTGGGTGTAGTGATTACTTAAAAACAAAATCTTAAAAAACAAAATAAAATTGGGGCGCCTGGGTGGCTCAGTCATTAGGGGTCTGCATTCGGCTCAGGTCATGATCCCAGGGTCCCGGGATCGAGCCCCACATCGTGCTCCCTGCTCTGCGGGAAGCCTGCTTCTCCTTCTCTCTGCTACTCCCCCTGGTTGTGTTTCTTCATTTAAGAAGGGGAGGTCCCTACTTAACTGACTTAGCCTCGTCCCCTTCGCTTTCGGGTTCTCCTTCCCCAGATGAACAGAACCGAGAACAGCCTGGGGATGGCCGAGCCACCAGCTCTGCCTTCTCCATTCTAGATCCAGGGGAAACCAAGATTCCATTGGTAAGTGCCGCCTGAAAAGAGCGGTGGTGTGGCCTTAGGGGAGGGAGGGACAGACGGGAGTAGTTTTAGCAGCAGATTGTCTACTTCTAAACTCCTTTGGAAATCAGCCACACAGGGGAAGTGGGTTTTCGTGACCTCCAGAAGCCAAGGTCATTGTGGGTAGATCTGAGCCAGCCAGAGCTGGCATGCCAGCCAGAAGAAAGCAAAATTTAACTCACTTTTGCAGAATTTATAATATCCTCACACAAACCTTTCTTTTCAATGGAGTAGACCCTGTGCACAATAAGCTACTTTAAAGAAGACAGAGGCTGTACGGGGAGCTCCCTCTGGAAGGCATCGAGCCCCCCAGCGGCAGCTGCTGTCCAGAAACTGGACTTAATCCTCCTGCACTATTCATCGATTTCTTTTTTTTTTTTTTAAGATTTTATTTATTTATTCGACAGAGATAGAGACAGCCAGCGAGAGAGGGAACACAAGCAGGGGGAGTGGGAGAGGAAGAAGCAGGCTCATAGTGGAGGAGCCTGACGTGGGGCTCGATCCCAGAACGCCGGGATCATGCCCTGAGTCGAAGGCAGACGCTTAACCGCTGTGCCACCCAGGCGCCCCTTTCTTTGTTTTTTTTTATTTTGTTTTGTTTTAAGTAGACTCCACGTTCAACGTGGGGCTTGAACTCCTACTGACGGAGCCAGCCTCGCACCCTAATTAGTTCCCGTTAATTGCTTTATCAGGTTAATGTGGTGATGGCGTTATGACTGATGTATCCATTCTTTTTTTTTTTCAAGATTTTATTTATTTATTTGACAGAGAGAGAGACAGCCAGTGAGAGAGGGAACACAAGCAGAGGGAGTGGGAGAGGAAGAAGCAGGCTCCCAGTGGAGCAGGGAGCCCGATGCGGGGCTTGATCCCAGGACCCCAGGATCACGCCCTGAGCTGAAGGCAGATGCTTAAGGACTGAGCCACCCAGGCGCCCCAGGATGATAATTATCTAAGAAGACCCCCTCAGAATAAACCCAGGCCCGCCCTAGCCAAGGAGATGCTGACTCTCCCTCTCCCTCTCCCTCACTGCTTGTCCCAATAAGTACTCGGGCTTCTCCCTCATTTCCGGGTTAGTGGCTATGATTGGAACCCACTGTCTCTGGTTAGTCTACCTCAGGCCGGGGACTTTACAGAATATTCCCGAACAGCGGCCAAAAGTCCCTTTGTTTCGGGCACATTCCCTGTCTTCTCCGGCCTGGAATGGACTGCCTAATTTCACTTTGGGGGAAAAACAAATTAGCATAAGCCTGCGGCTGCTCATCTTCCTGAGCTGACAAGGTTTAGGACCGGAAACCTTCTTTTTCTGCCTCCTCCCGCCTCCTCTTCCTGTTTCTGCGCCATCTTGGGTGCAGCTGGCCTGTGGACACCGTTCACTTCAGATTTCCCACCAGTGTCTCAGGTAAAAATCAACAATGGGAAACAAACTGATTGGCTTCTAAAAAAGAACCCCAGTGGATATAATTTGGTATCTTAACTAATTTAAGTTTGTTGGTTTAATTAAAATAAACATAGGTCTTGAAAGTTATCAACATTAAATGTGGAAACTTTTATTCTACCAATATTTCCTGAAGGTCAAATAAGCTCATGATCTCTTGTTGCAGTATTTATTTATTATTTTATTATTTTTTTTAGGTTTTATTTATTTATGTGACAGAGAGACAGCCAGCGAGAGAGGGAACACAAGCAGGGGGAGTGGGAGAGGAAGAAGCAGGCTCCCAGTGGAGGAGCCCGATGTGGGGCTCGATCCCGGAACGCCAGGATCACGCCCTGAGCCGAAGGCAGACGCTTAACGACTGCGCCACCCAGGCGCCCCGTGGTTTGTTTTTAAAGATTTTATTTATTTTATTGACAGAGAGAGAGCAGGGGGAGCAGCAGGCAAAGGGAGAGAGAAGTTGGCTTCTCACCGAACAGGGAGCCTGATGTGGGATTCAGTGTGGGACTCGATCCGAGGACCCTGGGATCATGACCCGAGCCGAAGGAAGGCACTTAACCGACTGAGCCACCCAGGCGTCCCGGAAAAAAATTTCAGATGAGGTCAGGATGGACTAAGATTGAAATGAATGGATTTTAAAGCTACACCGGTAAAAGATTGAAATTCTGCTTTCTCTCTGTTCAAAAGACAAGTTTTCCTAAATTGTTGGTCTACTCTTGATGAGAAAATGTAAACAAGGTTGTTCCCTCTTTTCTTTATCTGCCCAGGAAAACCACTTTCTCTATTTTGTCTTTTCAGGTCTTTGATCACTTAGTTAAAACTTCTCAGAATTAAAGGATCTCAGTTTTGCTAACAACTATATGACCCTACATATTGAATCTTATTGTCATTTGGTCCAATAAATAATTAAGTTTTGGGTTTTATAATGATCTGTAATCCTACTTAGGCTTCCGTCTTTATCACTTGCTGAGGTTTTTAACAATCTTCTCCAAGATTTAAATTACAAATGAAGTCTTTTGGACCAATGAGGCTTTTTATTTGGTGTGTTAAGTTGCCTGGAAAGCACCGGCAAACAAATGATAAGCCTTTGGTTATGTTGTCTGGGTAAATGTTCTAGCTAGTCTAGAGATGATATGCGATTCCTAAATTTTTAATATGTTTTGGTAATAAGGTCATCGCTTAATATTCTAATTATTTAAATGTTACATGTCCCGGGCGCCTGGGTGGCTCAGTTGTTAAGCGTCTGCCTTTGGCTCAGGTCGTGATCCCAGGGTCCTGGGATGGAGTCCTTCGTGGGCTCCCTGCTCAGCGGGGAGTCTGCTTCTCCCTCCGACCCTCCTCCCTCTCATGCTCTCTCTCTATCTCATTCTCTCTCTCTCAAATAAATAAAATCTTAGAAAAAAAAAAAAGAGAGCACTGAGGTTGACTTCATGAACCATGGAGGCATAAAGCCCGTTGGAAGTGTTGGCCTGATAACCTTGCTTCTGAAGTTCCCAGCGGCCTCTCCAGGTGGGTAAAGAATGTCACTTCCTGGCAGGTGCAGGAACCTCAGGATACTTTGGGGACCTCATGAAGAGGAATTCACCCAAATCTATAGGTATTACAGGCGTGTCTGATGGCAAGTACTTGGCTTGGCTTCTGGCCTGGAGAGGCTACTAAGAGTTCAACCTAGAGATTCCTTATAAAACTTCCAGCAAAGCAAATTTTAAAAGATCTGTACAGCCAATTGCTCTTCTTGCTGAGCTAACCTAAATTATTCAACCAAGTTTGTTAAAATTGGACTTGTTTTGCAAACAAATTGGTCTTGATTTGGTGGTCTCTAAAAATGAGGATTATTATAGAGAGAAATTATGTTTCAATAACCCTCTTTTGTGGTTGCTGAATCCTAGTTCTGATTGTCTTTAAAAGTCGTTTGCCTAAGTTAGCCAGCTTGAGCTAAACTTCGGAGTAATTGACACAATAGCTTTGGCTGCCTCTTTGGTGGGTCTCCAAGGACTTATGGTAGAACAACACACGAAATAAGCAAAACAGCATTTTTTTAAAAAAGATTTTATTTATTTATTCGACAGAGAGAGAGACAGCCAGTGAGAGAGGGAACACAAGCAGGGGGAGTGGGAGAGGAAGAAGCAGGCTCCCAGCGGAGGAGCCCGATGCGGGGCTCGATCCCAGGACTCCGGGATCACGCCCTGAGCCGAAGGCAGATGCTTAAGGACTGAGCCACCCAGGCGCCCCAGCAAAATAGCATGTTTACTCAGCAGGACTCTAGATGATTCTTCCCAGGCGCTAGATGCACTTAACGAAAAAGACCACAAACTTCCTGCTCGAGGTTTCAATAAAAGACCGGACCTAAAAGCCCTCAGTGGCAACCCACTTGGGACCCTTCTCACTCTAGAGAGCTTTTTCTTTCCTTTCTGCTCTTGCCTTCAATTCATAAGCTTTCACTGCAGTCCACCCTTTTGTGTCTGCGAGATTCATTCTTCGACTCTGTCAGACAAGAACCCTGCGATCCTGAAACATTACTGTTGTAGTGAACCTTGCCCTTATAAGACAGTGAACTTAATCAGTACATGTTGTGTGGGTTCTGACTGCAGCACTGGCCTGCCTCTCCCCATGTCTCTCCCTCTGCTCGGCCTCCCTAGTTCCTGAGGCACAACAATGTTGAAATTGAGCTCATTGATACCCCGACAATGGTCTCTCAGTGTGAAAGCGAAAGGAAGAGTCACTTATATCTTTCACTTTAAATCAAAAGCTGGAAATGATGAAGCTTAGTGAGGAAGGAATGTCGAAAGCTGAGACAGGCCAAAAGAAGGCCTCTTGTGCCCATTATCTAAGTTGTGAATGCAATGGAAAGTTCTCGAAGGAAATGAAAAGTGCTATTCCAGGAAACACACGATTGATAAGAAAGAGAAACAGCCTTACTGATGCTGTGGAGAAAGTTTAATGGTCTGGGTGGAGGATCAAAGCAGCCCCAGCATTCCCTTGAGTCAAACCCTCATCCAGAGCCAGGCCCTGACTCTCCTCAATTCTCTGGAGGCCGAGAGACATGTGGGGGGTTGCAGAGGACAAGTCTGAAGCTAGCAGACTTTGGTTCGTGAGATTTAAGGAACAAAGTCGACTCCATAGCTTATAAGTTTCGAGGTGGTGTGGGGGAAATGAAGCTGTTCTTCCTTCCCGTTTTGTGTATTTTTTCTCCAGTTTTTTTGTCCCACTGTGTTGGTGCAAATTCTTCTGTGGACTCCAGATGTCTCCCAGAGCTGTTTTTGTTTGTGGATGGCTGTGTCATTCTTGATTTTCATGAGGGGCATGGAGGCTGGGGTCTCCTCTACCGCCATCTTGGTGATATCCCTTCTCTGATCTGGGAGTTATTTCTGTATCTTCTGTATTTGCACATAGACAGTTTTATATAAAATAAAATAACATAATTTTTAAAGTTCCTAATCTTTTCTGGGTCTCTCTCCCAAGTGCCTTGCTTTACTGGAAACAATTCAACTGATGAATTTTGTTTTGAATGGACAATAAGCGACTTTGGTTAGCGTGTGGAAATATAACAGCTAACATTTTACCTGGAAGTTCTTCCAACTTCCTTGAATACAATTTTCATTTCTTTTCTCAGGGTTAATAGAGACATAGCAGGGGATAAACACAGCGGCTGATAAACGGAAAAAGATACATTTAAGGACAAGATCCAGGAGATGTCCTCTGACAGAGTCAGGAGTAGTTCTCTGACATGGAGACGGTATGTATACTACCCTTCGAGGGCTCTTGACGGCTTTGATTCCTGTGTAGCTCATTATTGTTCCACTAAATACTGAGTATTATGGGCTTTATTGTTTTGTTTTTTTTCCTTTAAAAAAAGGCTCTGCTTACATTTTTACTTATTCATGCATCTCGTCATACCAGAAGGGGAAAACCTGCCTGGGCACCCAGATGTTTTACTTTGACTTTTTCTCTCCAAGGTGGGGTAATATAACCTTGACTCTGTGTACAATCCCCACACGCTAGGGCACATGGAGGTCACTGAAGTGAGTTATTTTCTCTGGGAACCTAATGTTTTCTAGCTTGGGTACTGAGTCATATTACCTTTTTATAATTAATCATCACATGGATTTGTGTTATATCCTTATTTAAAAGTCAGAAAATGGATAATTAACTCAGAGAGTGAAGCCACAATTTTGACATGAATGTAAGTTCCAAGAAATGGCGGTGCCAGCCTGTGGATTCTTGCTCTTTGGTTTCCATTGGTCACCACAAACTCGCACTAAATCAAGAGATATTTCTTTGAGGGAAGTATAATTCATCTAGTGTCGTGCAACTTTATAAATGTTCCCTCCTGTTGATAGCACAGCAGTCAGGAACTTCTCACACCCCCTACGTTACTAGTGCGCCATATGTGTTTTTTTTTTTTAAAGATTTTATTTATTTACTTGACAGAGAGAGACAGCCAGCGAGAGAGGGAACACAAGCAGGGGGAGTGGGAGAGGAAGAAGCAGGCTCCCAGCGGAGGAGCCCATGTGGGGCTCGATCCCAGGACCCTGGGATCACGCCTTGAATTAAAGGCAGACGCTTAACGACTGAGCCACCCAGGCGCCCCCTAGTACGCCATACGGTTATACAAGTTATATACGCATCTATAGTCCGTCTTACCAGGTGTTACATATATATGTGTGAACATGAAGGTTGGGGATCAAATGAGGCTTCCTCCTGAGATGCCATCACTGTCTGCTGAGTGTAGACAGAGGAAGAGTTAACACCGTGAAATAAGTGGATCCCAGGGTAGACGTCAGACAGCGCGTCTCTAAGACGGAACATCTGATTTGTGTTACTTGCACTACATCACAGTGAAGAGACCCTCCCACCATCAAGTTCCTTGCACATAATGAAATTACAACTCCCTTGTGTTTCCCCAGGCTGTGTGGGTGCTGCTGGTGGGCAAGCAGAGTGAAACGGTCCTCAGAGCCCATTGACTCATCAGGTCAAACGTTGATGGTCCCTTTCTCTTCTCGGGGCACAAGCTGTCTAACGTCTGATAGGTAAGGGACATATAAACAGTAAGGAAAAATGGGAGACTTTGGATCTTGTCCTCTGCCTCACAGAGATTCATGAACAGCAAAGACATTTAGATTATTTGCATAAAAATCAGCCTATTTCTTGTTTTTCATCATTATCACTTTTTATTTTCAGATAGTTTAAAACTCACGCGAAGTAGCAAAAAAGTACTGAAGTGACAAAAATGTACACGCAACCCAGCTTCCCCTAATGATAATATCTTTGATAACAATAGTCATTGTCAAAACCGGGCAATTGACATTGACTCAGCACTATTAACTCAGATACAGACTTTGATCAAGGTAATACTTGACAGGCTAGAAAATATTGCTGATGAACAGAAGAATTCCTCAGTCTTGCTTTGTCTATCCACCCCTTCTTAAAGATCCACTTTATTTGGTAGAACCAATGCGAGATACTCCAATGCCCGTCTCTAGTCAACTGGACTGTAATAGGTGATAAAGGTCAGAGCTATCAATAAAATTCTTGCCATGATAGACAGATTTCATATCCAGAGTGTCTAATATGGAAACCATTGGCCATTTGTGGTGTTTGGGCACTTGAAATATGACTAGTTCAAATGAGGAGCTGATTTTCAAATTTAATTACTTAAAATTTAAGTTTAAATAGGCATGCATGGCTAGTGGCTATCATATCAGATAGTGCAGATCTTGGCCCAAAGGAACTCCCTTGTTCCTAACCCTCAATCTTGATCCTAGCCAGCCGAGGGAGACCAGAGCCCAGCTCTCAAGTGTGAAGAAGAAGAAAGCACCTAACATAGGGCTTTCCTGTTCCATATCTGGATGAGGATCCCCCGTGGAAGAAGGAAATAAGCCTGATATCCATCATTTCCTTAGCATTCTCATGTGTCCCTCACCATGTGGAGGCAAGAGGCAGAAGAGGAGCACTACTACTACCTGGGTTCTTACAGCACATACATAATCTCACTGATGTCCGGGAATTTCGATCGATCACATTAGGGTCCCATTCTCTTGGGCACCAATGATGGATGAACGCAGAACATAAGCTAGGAATCTTCTCTTCTCCCCAAAATTCTCAACAAGGTCACTTAGGTCAACAGCCTGTTCTGAAACAAAACCTTACAGCAAGTACTAGGTGCTGAGAATCCGCTGAGTTCTGCTTCCCTGGGATGGAGAGAGCAATGTTGAGTGGGACATAGAGACTCAGTTGAATATGTTATAACAAGGGGCGAGATGGAGTCATGGGGGTTTGAGAGTAGATTTCCCTGAAGACAAAGCGTGGGGTCTAGGGCTTTTAACATAAAGTCATGCTACAGAGATTGTCCTGCCACCAGTCGTCGCTGCTGTATTCATTACACAACTTCCCTTCTGCTTTCCAGTGGGTATTGCAGTACTTTTAAGACGTCGTCGGAAGTAAGCTCCCGGCTTTGGTTTTCCCCAGAATATGAAGAAACGGTAACAGTAGAGCCCCCACAGTACATCATTGCTCCTGGACCTCGGTCCGGTAAAGAAGCTGTTTCCAAGTAAGGGGAATGATGACATGGGGAAAGCTGATGGTAGTATTGGATTCTGTTCCTCGATATCACAGGGACACATGAGGATCAGGGGATTAGGGTCATTTATACAGGAATCGGGGTGATAATGAATGAGCTTATCCAGTCTTACCAACAAACCCAGAAATTTCTGAAAGAGGCCAACCACCTCTTCTTCCAGGAAGGCATCTTAAGAAGCTGTACCCAAAAAGGCAGTAACTGGTGCAAAGATCCTTGTGTCATTGGCTGAGCTGGGAATCAACCCAAGTAACCAACTCAGTGCTCTGGGCACCTGCCTGCTCTTGAGGCTGAAGGATGGGGTGGGGTCCCTGAAGTGGTGTGTTGGAAATACTCAGCACCCCAGTTCCCCAGGGGAAGGGGGAGAGCCTTTATTTGTACCGTTTGCCAATTTCTGTGGGGTGACTCATTCCATCATGGTGGATTTCAAACGACCAACATGATGTCCCTGAACATGGCGTTGGAAATAGATATGCAGTATCCCACCATTACAGAGTATTTTCACCACACAGATACCATAGATGTAAGTAACTTCAAGTGGGCAGCGTATAGAGGTGCCTGACTGGCTGAGTCAGTGGAGCAAGCAACTCTTGACCTTGGGACCCTGAGTTCGAGCCCCACTTGGGTGTAGAGATTACAAAAATAAATAAATAAACAAACTAAAAAAAAAGCACAGAGTATAGTAAGACATAGTAAAATAGTTAGAAATTAATAAATTTTTAGTATTCATTACCTTTGTTAGATAAGTCTATTTAAATGAAAATATTATATAATTTAATTTTTTATAATAACCACATTTAACAACCTAGCCACAAAGTTCCTGGAAAATTTAACAATCAGATCCCACCATCTCGGATGAGCTGGCTCCCACTCACGAGTGGCTTCCTCCCACCTCCTAAATGCAACCCCAGCCACCCACTGGCACCCAGCATGCACAAGCACCATAAGAGAACAGAAGGCGGTGTATTACCCTCAGTGCTTTGCATGGGGCTGACATAATCCGTGACTGATTTTGTAGCCTCAGACGTAGCGCCAGGACTTAGGAGGGCAGGTCAAGGTTGTCTCGCATGCTTGCCCAAAATCCTTTTGAGAAAAGAGCTACAGTTTCTTTCTTTAACTCCAGTTCTCCAAATACTTGTTCCTTTTAGCCTTAGTCTATGTATCAATTTCTCTGTGAGTCCCTTTCATGTGGATGTGAATAGACATATCAAGGAATATGTAAGGAATCCGGGGATCAAGGATGACAGGTATAGAGCAAGAAATGAAGAGAATCTAAGAAATGTCACTGAAATTAGATGACATTTCATGATCCCATGGCATCAGTCATGCAGTAACTACTGTACCCACAGAAATCAGTGCTTTGTTCCTCTTTCATCACACCCCTTCTTAGGAGCTAGGACTCTTGTCCTTTGATTCCCCTGGTCTGCATTCATTCCACATTTCCAACTCCCAGAGACAGAGATTGGATTGAGGTGGTTGTCTTCATCCAGAAAATACCACCTGCCTTAGGGGCAGATTTCTCACAACCAGGTGCTGGCTTTGTGAACCACTAGGTCACGCTATAGATCATGGTTTTCAACTTTGGCTGAATATTGGAATCATTTGGAAGCTTTAAAAGTAATGATGCTGAGGTCCTACCTCTAGCCCCTGATTTAATGGGTCTGGGAGGTGACCCGTGTATTGGGGTATTTTTAAAGCTTCCCAGGTGCAGTCAAGTTTGGGGACGACTGCTATGTGGGCATGTACTCCACCCATGAGTCAATGACTAATTCAGTGTTGTTGTTTTTTTTAAGATTTTATTTATTTATTAGACAGAGAGAGACAGCCAGCCAGAGAGGGAACACAAGCAGGGGGAGTGGAGAGGAAGAAGCAGGCTCCTAGCGGAAGAGCCCGACGTGGGGCTCGATCCCAGAACGCTGGCATCACGCCCTGAGCCCAAGGCAGACGCTTAACGACTGCACCACCCAGGCGCCCCTAATTCAGTGTTTTTATTCCAACAGTCATAGGACACCATCAGAGCCATTTTAATTAATTAATTAACTAATTGATTAATTTATACCAAATGACCCCAAATGTTTATTTGACTAAATTCTATTTCATGCATAAGCACGGCAGCCTCCCCTGTTTGTTAGGTTTGGCAGTTAAAAAAAACCCCAAGCAGTCTCATCCAGAACAGTGCAAATGCCAAGGGTAAGGGTAGTCTACAGTTTGACTGTAGGATAAATATATATATTTTTAAAAGGCCTCCCTCCCTCTGGCCATATCAACTCTTATTTCCAATCATTAAATATAGACACATTTTCCAAAAATCAGTTCTTTGCTTCTCCAAGATCTTCAATGCCATCATCATCTATGTCAGGTGATTTTTCCTGAATGACATCAAGTATGTCACCTATAAAGTCTCCCTGGATGGTGATTTCATCCTCTCCTGTTACTGAGGCACCACAGGAGAATTTTTGAGCAAAAAGAAAAAAAAATCTCTATTTGTTTTTTGAAAAAATTCTTTAGCTTTTATTTATTTATTTGTGTGTGTGAGAAAGAGAGAGCACAAGTGGGTGAGGGGCAGAGGGAGAGAGAATCTCAAGCAGACTCCGAGGTGATGGTGGAGCCGGACTTGGGGCTCGATCTCACAACCCTGAGATCATGACCTGAGCCGAAATTGAGTCTGACAGGCAATGGACTGAACCACCCAGGTGCCCCTCTCTGTGCTTCTTTGGGATCAATTTCAAGAGTCGCAAGGCCACACACTCCTGTTACATATTTCTTTTTCCACTCTGGGGATTTTGGCGATACCAACCTTTTGTGGTATTGTCTTCTTTTTTTAATTTTATTTCATCCCTTCCACCTCTCTTCTGCTTTTTCTTCTCTTCCTCTTCCCCTGCTGTGCCTTGACCCTCACTAGGTCCAGCTTCTTGTTTCTGTGAATTTTCTGCGGTAAGATTTGCAAACTCATTTGGAACATTCTTCTCGAACCACTGTTGGCATTTAGCCACATGGGGCATATATATTCACAGTACTCTGTTGGTTATGAACGGACTCCACGGTAAAGGACTCAGAGTGGGTAGCATGCATCTAACTTGCCCTCCGGTATTGCCCCTCAGACCTCCTTTGCCATCATACCCACCGGATTCAGAAATACCAGCAATCATCTCCCAAACCCAGATGGTCACACAACCCCGTGTTGCCTCCGCTCCTGCTACTATCACCAGCTGAAGGGACACCTTCCCAATCAGAAAAATTTAAATAAAAGAAGTTAGGTATGGACACTAGTATAACAGGAGAAGAGGTAGAATGGTCAAGACACATTTGGTCTGAGAGATCCCCTTAGTTCTAATCTCCATATATCTGGTTAACAAATCTCTCTTTATCGAAGTCATCTCTCTTTTGAGAGTCTATTGGAACTGTCAGTAGAACTTTCTGTGATGATGGAGATGTTCTCTTCTGCATTAGCCAATACGGTAGCCATTTGCCACATGTAGGTATAAGCAGTTGAAATGTGGATAGTACAGTTGAGGAGCTGAAATTTAATTTAATTTAATTTAACTTAATTTAATTGAATGTTTAAATGGCCCCTCCTGGCTAGTGGCCATTGTTTGGATAAAACAGGTCTAGCTTGTAATCACATCCCCCTTATTATTTTTTACTTTTTTGGGTGAACTGATTCTTTTTTTACTTTTAAGATTTTATTTTTAAGTAGTCTGCACACCCAACATGGGCTCAAACTCATGACCCCAAGATCAAGAGCCACATGCTCCACTGACTGAGCCAGTCAGGCACCCATTGTGAACTGATTTCTAATACTTTCCTTATTTTTGAAACTCAAGGGCCCCAGACAGTACCGAAACAGAAGAGCAGGAATCTTCACAGACACAAGAATCAGGTAATTGGGGGCACCTGGGTGGCACAGCGGTTAAGCGTCTGCCTTCGGCACAGGGCGTGATCCCGGCGTTCTGGGATCGAGCCCCAGATCAGGCTCCTCTGCTATGAGCCTGCTTCTTCCTCTCCCACCCCCCCTGCTTGTGTTCCCTCTGTCGCTGGCTGTCTCTCTCTCTGTCAAATAAATAAATAAAATCTTAAAAAAAAAAAGAATCAGGTAATTGGCTAATATAGAGATGAAGCCAGGGGCGTGTAGTGGGCTGATGGAAAAGACCTGTGGTTTTACCTGGAGGAGACAGTCTTGAAGTCCTTTGTGGTGGTGATGATCAAAAGCAATTTTTCTTACGTCTAACACCATCCTCCCTACAACTTAAATGGGAATGTGAAGTCCTTGTAATCTTGATATAATGTCTGGAATGGATTCCATATTCCAAACCCTCTATTAGGGACATTAAACACAGTCTTTTTTTATTATCCATGAAAACTCTATGAGTGGATGGTACAGACTATTTCAAAGACAAATAAAGCAAACTGAGAGGTGAGAAATCTTCCAGGTAGGAGGGGAGGTGTGACAGCAGTGGATTGTGTTTGGGTTCATTAAAAGGGGCCTGTTTTCTTTTACCCTTATCCATGGTAAGACTTCAAAAAATAAGCAATGTGTGATTAAGGGTCTCGAGGCTTTGTGACATTTGTACTCTGACTGGCTTTGGGCTGGGACACATTCCTATTGCTTGAGTCTACTAGGGTTGCCATAACAAAATACCCCAGACTAGGGCCCTTCAACAACATATGTTACTTTTCTCATCGTTCTGGAGGCTAGAAGTCTCAGATCAAGGTGCTGGCAGATTTGGTCTCTGGTGAAGGCTCTGGTCCTGGCTTGTAGATGGCCACCTTCTCCCTGGGCCTCACATGGCGTTTCCTCTGTGTATCCAGAAAGAGAGACAGACAGAAAGATCTGGTATCTCTTCCTCTTCATATAAGGACACAAGGACACCAGTCCTATTGGATTAAGAGTTCTTTCTTATGACCTCATTTCACCTCTAGGACTTTCTTATGGGCTCCATCTACAAATTCAGCTCCTATACCAGCCCAATGCTTTGTGTTGGGTTGGGAAAATTAACCCAGCTTGACTGTCCTAGACCCTGTCCTTACTTGCTTCACTAAGTGCTCATGGTTGGAAACCATCCCACTGGGTGTGAAGTAGTTTGAAAGCCACGTGAGATTGAAGGAGAGCAGGGCACTGGTGTTGGCTGTACCCTGATGCTCAGCCCAGCTCCTGTGCTTACCAGCCACGTGGTCACAAGGTGAGTTCATCTGTATTCACATGAACAGCTGACATTGTGTGCTATTTTGTCTAGGTACCACACAGCCTGGTACCAAAATACAGAGCACTTTTACCTAAGAGAAGAAAAGCTGAGAAAGGTTAAGGAACCATTTGAGACTTTGTATTTTTCCTGTGAAAATCCCTACTCTCTGCAAAATGAGATTCCATCATATATAAATTTTGATAAACCGATTTTGTCAGAGCACAGTATATCAGAGACTTCTGTCGTCCAGGATAGAGGTATTTGTTCTATGCAAATCATCCTCGCCTAGAGTCTGAACGGTGGGAATGAAATCCAGCAGCACATGTGCGGAGGGTCTCCAGGTTGTGCTGGGAAGGCTCTCCCAGGGGGATGATGGAAACGCTCGGGGAACAGGTCTGGGGTGCCTCTGGTTGGATCCTGGCCAACACTAGGGTGAACGGCTGTGCCTTTGCCTCTTCAACTTTCATGCTGTTCCTTTTATGGGCTTGCCTTCCCTCACCGGCATCTGGTATTAGCTGCTTCTTGGGACCATGTAGAAATTTAGATGCCATGGTTCCTGCTTGAGGTGAATACTGCCCCCCAACAAAGCTGTCCAGTCTCGCTTCCTTCTTAAATTTGGGGTGCAGTTTCAGTAGTAACCAAGAACATTCTTGTGCCTTTCTTTGTCTGGATTCAAAGACCAAAGCCCCTTGTTCTCCCCTCATACCCTTCTCTCTGATGTCTGGATTCCCAACAGCGCATGTGCAATCCAACATCCAGGACTCCTTCAGGCTGTGCCTTTCCTAGCAAATCCGCATCTGACATGCGCAATGTATATTTTTCAGAAGAGACTTGGTCAGAGGAGAAGACACTAGTGCCCCTCTGGGCTCCTAAACTTTCTTCCCGGGCTGTACCAGCTTGTCAAAGTAATCAGTTTCTGGGACCTGAAGGACATGTGGATATTGAGTTGATTGATGAGAGTGCAAACAGATACAGGTAAGAATCGAAGATGCTGATTGTTTCAATACAATTCTACTATAAAGGAAGTGTATGCTATATGATATTTACACGTATACACCTATATGATAGGGTACGTGATCCATCCCTTAGACATCGGAAATTTTGTAATGTTCTCTGTATTCTATGAACTGAGTTGGTATTTTAATTTCAACATATGTAGAATACAGAGAAAGGGGGGCTTAGAGAGCTTAATTAGCTCTCCAGAGTTTTCTAACGTGTTGAAAGTCACAGGTGGGTCTTGAACCTTACTCAACCCCGAACACCACATCCCTCGAACTTTTGCTCTTTAAATCAAAGACCTGGGGAGCCTGGGTGGCTAAGTCGATTAAGGGTCTGCCTTTGTCTCAGGTCATGATCCCGGGGTCCTGGGATCAAGCCCCAGGTCAGGCTCCCTGCTCAGCTTCTCCCTCTCCCTCCGCTGCTCCCCCAGCTTGTGCTCTCTCATTCACACTCACTCAAATAAATAAATAAAATCTAAAAAAAGAAAAATCAAAGTCCTGGTGTGCTCCCAGCATGACTAGTACTCTGGTTCCTTTCAGTGTCCACTTCCCCATGGCTGGCTTCTATCTGTGGCCAGTGACAGGCCTTGGCTTCTTGGTAACAGCGCCAGTGACCGTGAGGATTGCGTTCGATTCTTGGGGTCAGCACCTGGACCTGAAGTTACAGCACGAGAAGCAGTGGGTGGTGGCAGGGCCTTTGTTTGATGTCTCTGTGGAGCCTGAGGGGGTCATCACTGAAATCCACCTCCCCCACATCATCTCCCTCCCAGGTAAGGAGGGGAGAGGCGAGCCATAGGGAAGGTTGGGAGGCACATTTTCTGATCACCTTTGTCGTTGTCCTACAGCAAATGAGGTCGATATCTCTTGGTTCCACGTTGCTCATTTTAAGGATGAAGGGATGGTCCTAGAGCGGCCAGCCCGAGTGGAGCCTTTCTATGCCGTCCTGGAAAACCCCAGCTTCTCTCTGATGGGGATCCTGCTGAGAATCGTCAGTGGGACTGGTGTCTCGGTCCCCATCACTTCCACGGCACTGATTTATTATCACTTCCACCCTGAAGATACTAAATTTCACTTGTACCTGATCCCCAGTGACTCCTCGCTAATAAAGGTAAGGCTGGCAGATTTTGGAGAAGAAGTGAGAATTGTACATCAGCTGATAACCTTGGACCTTGTGTTTCTTTATCTTTTTTTTTTTTTTTAAGATTTTGTTTATTTATTTGCCAGAGAGAGAAAAAGAGAGACAGAGAGAGAGAGAGCACTAGCAGGGGGAGTAGCAGGCAGAGGGAGAAGATGCCTTCCCGCTGAGCAAGGAGCCCAATGGGGGACTCGATCCCAGGACCCTGGGATCATGACCTGAGCCGAAGGCAGACGCTTAACCGACTGAGCCACCCGTGCGTCCCGAACCTTGTGTTTCTGTATTGAACAGAAAAGTCAAGGCACAGATTTCATTGATAGAAGCATTCATCCTCCTCCCTGAAGTCAATCCGTAGGTGCTGACTCTTGAGCCATATGCAAGGATCTGCAATAGGAATTCAGTTCTACTAAAAATGGAGCTGCCTTTGCTGAATTTCAAGGAGAAGAAGACGGGACACAAGAGTTATGGGGGACTGGAAGAAGGAATCATGCAGAGATTTCATTGTAGAATTTGAAACGACTAATATCTAAATTAACTACAGGCACACACACATGCGCACACACGCCCCTCTGGAGTCATCCTCCTCCTGGGAGTGGCATCTCCCTCCAATGCATTTGTAAAGGCTCAGAGTCCCCCAGCCTTTCCTGGGTTAGTGCTGAAGCAGACATGGTGGCCTTGTGGCTCTAGAGCTATTGTTTTCCTAGATAAAGCACCAGGCTTGGTGGAGAGGTTACTGGGGAAGATTCATTTGATTCTCTGACCAATTGGTTCATTCTCCTACAGCCCAAGCAGAGACAGGTGCATGCCTGGTGGCATTAGGGTGGTGAGTAACTGTGGGTATTTAAAATACAAGAGAAAATATTTTAATCTGGATGCTAAAGAGGACTGTTCCTAAGGGTCTGCAGGAAAAGAAAATAGCAACAAAAACCCAATCAAAGTCGTATGTGACTCTTCTTTTGGTCTGGTCACACCCTGGTTCCCAGCCTGGCCCATGCTTGCTCCTTCTTCCTTCCCGGACCCCAAATCTCATAGGGCCACTTGCTCCCGCTTTTTTGATTCAGCAGAAACAATGAGATAAAAATGACCTCATCCCCCCACCCTCAACTTTGTAAGTCTAATTCTGTGCAGGCTTTACTCCCTCGGCCCCCTCCTGGGGCGACAAGCTGCCCCCTACTAGCGGGAGACCAGGGTTTGAGTCGTGTCCCGGATCCCTTTCCCTCTGGCCTTTCCCAGGACACCATACCTGGAGGGATCTTCCCTCACCTCCTCTGTCAGTGTGTCCTACCCTGTTATAAAAAATGAGAAAGGTGAAGGGAATCAGTTTCAATCCATAAGACAAGCTAAGTACAGGAATATATCCCACTATCTGCAGAAATCTGCTCTTAATGATAACCCATCAATGTTCTATTGATGTATTTGGTTATTTTAGTTCCAATCTCTTATTCTTATAAATCAGTTAAATGCATCTCTTCATTTAAAATAGTTTTTAAAGATTTTTTAAAGTAATGTCTACCCTCAACATGGGGCTCAAGCTTATGACCCCGAGATTGAGTCGCATGCTCTACTGACTGAGCCAACCAGGCTCCCCTAAAATAATTCTTCATCAGAGATGGCATGACACATTACTGTCTTTCCACCATCCTTTTCTTTCTATCCCTCTGAGCTGTTACTCTTTACTAGCGTGTGTGTAGTGACTCCTTGAGAGCCCGCTGCCTCCCTCCCCTGCCTCTGTTCCACTATGGTTTGATTTCCCTCCAGATACAATTTGAAATTTTTCTTCCACTTGATCTTCCAGGTCCAACTGATGTTCCACCACTGGACATCCTTTCCTTTAGATGGATCTGCGGATTTCTTTTACCATGAATCAAATATGCAGATACATGTATTGCTCCCTAATTTTTGCAAGCGGACCCACCATGCATCCAGCATCCAGATGGAGAAGGGGAACATCACCAGCTTCTCTCTCCTCCCGCCCCCTCCCGATCACTACCCACCACGAGTATTTACTAACTGGACTAAGGACACCATCTACTGTAATTGTTTTTGACAGCGATTCTTGCTCGTTAATTCCATAAATTCTCTACTGAGCTGTAGCAGAGACTTGCCAAATGCTATTATTATTTTGTTGTTTGAGTTCTAGTCTGTGTCTTTGGCGGCTCCTGAGATAGTTCTGAGGGCTCTTCTGCTCTGCTTCTGGGTGTCTCTGGGGTGATGTCACTGCTGTATTACTTGCTGGTGGGCAGGTGCCAGGACACCTCGTGGAGCAGGAGCCTCGTCATGGAGGGAAGTCGTCTCTACCCTCATCCCTCATAGATGCAGCTGCAGACAGGGGTAGTCCTCTGCCGAGGCACAATGAGGAATCCTCTTTGTCCCCAGATTTGAGGAGCACTCAGACATCCCTGCCACATTATACAAAGAAAAATCAAACTATACAAAGATTTGTGATAAAAAGCAATCCTTTGTGGGTGTGTGTGTGTGATTGGGTGACTCAGTTGGTTAAGCATCTGACCTTGGATTTCAGTTCAGGTCCTGATCTCAGGGTCTTGAGATGGAGCCCAGAGTTGGGCTGTGTGCTGAGTTTGGAGCCTGCCGAAGATTCTCTCTCCATCTCCCTCTGCCCATTCTTCCCTGCTGCCCAAGGTAAAAAACAAACAGAAAGAAAGAAAGAAAGAAAGAAAGAAAGAAAGAAAGAAAGAAAGAAAGAAAGAAAGAAATCCCTATCTCTGAGATAAGCACCAGGAAAACTTTATTAATACATCTCTCTATGGGGCGCCAGGCTGGTGCAGTTGGAGGAGCGTGCTACTCTGGATCTCAGAGTTGTGAGTTTGAGCCCCACATTGTGTAAAGAGATTACTTAAAAATAAAATCTTAGGGGCGCCTGGATGGCACAGCGGTTAAGCGTCTGCCTTCGGCTCAGGGCGTGATCCCGGCATTCTGGGATCGAGCCCCACATCAGGCTCCTCTGCTATGAGCCTGTTTCTTTCTCTCCCACTCCCCCTGCTTGTGTTCCCTCTCTCGCTGGCTGTCTCTAAATCTGTTGAATAAATAAATGAAAAATCTTTAAAAAAATAAAATAAAATAAAATAAAATAAAATAAAATAAAATAAAATCTTAAAAGAAATACATCCCCTCATGTCCAGAGGCATATATATATATACTTTTGCTTATTTACTTTTAGCTTTGCCCCCTGATTTGCTTCTGCTTCTTCTTCTGCAGGCAATAGATGATGAAGAAGCTAAGTTTCATGGTGTGCGTCTGCAGACCTCACCCCCAGTGGACCCCCTGAATTTTGGTTCCCGTTATATCGTGTCCGGTTCGGCTCACCTGGAAATAATGCCCCAGGTCAGTAGAATTTGAATCTAACTCAAGTTGAACTCAGGTTTCAAGATATTTTGTACTTTTGAAGAAAAATGGAAGACCAGTGGAGGGTCAGTAGCTCAGGTGATTATTCTCTGAACCATATCCTGATAAGACCTGGGCTACCTTTCCTTCCATGGGATAATACTATTTCCTAAAATTGTGTACTTAAAAATTGTTGACCGTTCTCCCTTTGTTTTCCCTCCAACCAGCCATGAGACCGTATAGGAAATGGATTATATTTCAGTGGCCAGTTCACAGTAGGCACACAGGTCTTTCCACCCTGCCCTCAACCCCCTGATACTTTAAGTCAAGTGGTGTGTTTCCTCTAGGAGTTGAAATTATCCTACAGGAGTCCTGGAGAAACCCAGGTATTCTCTAAAGTCTTTGCTGGGAGGATAAAGGAACCAATCGTACTTGAAGTTACCGAAAAAAGACACAAGACTTTGGTTTGGCGCACTTTGGTGAAGCCAGGTAGGTGACAATATGAGACTAAAATTTGGGGGGATGAGAACAAATTATGCACCTCTTTCGGGTCGTAGTGAAGTGCGTCAGAGGAGAAGGTCTGTTTATGGTCCCATCCCAGAGAAGAAAACAAATCTACTCCCAGTTCACGGTCAATGTTGAGTTGAAACAAAAGTGTTGACAGTGGTCAAGTTTGCCTGGGATAGGGATGGCCGTTGGTGTCGAGAATTGGACCGTCTCATACCTAGGTGGTATTGAACGGGAGATGCTAATTACAAGAATCAGAAGGAGCAGAAAGTCGATTTAATTCTATCTTCTGGGCAATTTTATAATTGTTGTCATACATAGAGACTAAGCAGCTGCTGAAGGAAAGACACAACACTTATCAGACCTTTAAAGAACAGCAGGGCTTTTAGAAGGAAAATGTAAGAGCATGTGGAAGGCTCAATGGTAAACACACCTTAGTGATTTTCCCAAATGGTTGCTCCAATCAGCAAATCTCTCACCAATTTATATGTGTGTTCAACTTATAAATTCTGCACTATCAATGATCCCAGTATTATAGGGTTCGATGAATATGCTCACTTACTGTTCAAATGTACTCACGTCATGATGGTATTTCGTGTCTAAAATACATTTGCCTAAGGATAATTTATGTTGAACAGTATGATAATTTTACCATGCCTTTCACCTTTCTTCACATATTGGCTTATAAATAGAAATAGAATATTGGAAAAATGTGTTCTTTCATCTGATACATTTCCTTAATGGGCAGCGAGTGACCTTCTACTTCATTGAGTTCCATTAGTATATCAATGTTCCAATGGGATCCTTAACTTAGGAAATGGAATTAAATTATTTTAGTGCGTTACATCACAGACTAGAGAAACTACAGGGGCACCGGTCTGGCTCAGTCAGAAGAGCCTGTGACTCTTGATCTCAGAGTTGTGAGTCTGAGCACCATGGTGGGTATAGAGAATACAAGAAAAAACAACAACGACAGAAAATTTGAAAAAAAAAAAAAGGAAAAACCAAATAAAGGTAAATGGCTCATTTCATTCTCCAACTTTTCCTTCTATCCTAGTGGAGCTCCAGTTTCAGGCTGCATCAGCCCCTCCTGCTCTCTCAGGTGAGTGCAGTGTCCGCACGAAAGTCGGAGGGACGAGTCTGATGTCAGGAGGTCTTCGAGTGGTGTGATGTGGCTCAATCAGGGATCACACCTTCTCTTCATTTAGGAAGACCGAGTGGTGTCAGAGACAGATGTGGAGTCTAATCCACTTCAGTGAATTCATGAGAGGGTTTAATATGCAGACTCTGAGCATGCAACCACGTCTTCTTGGGGAAAACATCTTGCATCTGGTGAACTATCAGTGAAAGTAGTTCAATATGGCTGGAGATGAAACTCTAGAGGGACGGAGGGCACCTGAGACAAGAGGCAGGCACGAAACAGAAGTTGAAAGCAGAAGGGTGATGATGGCTGAACTCTTTTGGACCTTAGGCTGAAGGCAAAGGGGGACTTTGGAAGGGTGGGCAGCAATGCACTCACTCTTCTGAACAGCGTGGGTGACTGTGGGTGAGGAATGGACAGGAAGTGGGAGCCGGGTTATGAGGGTATTGTAAAAATTAAGAACAGGGCTTAGCTGGGAATTGGTTAAGGTTCCTGGAATTGGTAGGTAGCAGAGAAAGGAATTATTCAAAGTAAGGAGTCAAGGGCACCTGGCTGGTTCAGTCAGAAGAATATGTGACTCTTGATCTTGGGTAGTTGTGAGTTCAAGCCCCACCTTGGGAGTAGAGATTACTAAAAAAAACAAAACAAAACCAAAAAAACCACAACAAAACAAAACAAAGCAAAAAAAAACAAATAATAACACCTTTTAAAAGTAAATTTAAAAAATAAGGAGTCAAGATTCAGAGGACTCCATTCTGCCTTCCACGTTGTTGGTTTCATTGTCAGGCTCCACACATCAAAGTGACAGGTCTCCTGTCTCAAAACATGTCATCCAGGAAGAGAGAGAGAGCATCTCCTGATCCCTCTCCTTCCTCAGGTGCCACAAATGGGCAGCCAACCCATTTCCTGGCCAGCTGGTGTTATTGTCAGGAGGTCCAGAGAGGCAGATGAGCTACAGAAAATCAGGCCCCACACCTGGAGTTGCAACTGGGTTCAAACCCAACCACAGATCTTGGTTAAGAATGAGGTAAACAGGGGTGCCTGTGTGGCTCTGTTGTTAAGTGTCTGCCTTTGGCTCCGGGTGTGATCCCAGGGTTCTGGGATCGAGTCCCGCATTGGGCTCCCTGCTCCGCTGGGAGCCTGCTTCTCCCTCTCCCACTCCCCCTACTTGTGTTCCTTCTCTCACTGGCTGTCTCTCTCTCTGTCAAATAAATAAAAAAATCTTTAAAAGAAATAAAAGAATAAGGTAAAGATGATTTCACGAAGCAAATTGGAAGGATTTATGTAGGTGATGAGTGTGTATACCAACAAAAGGTCTCTCCCCTTCCTATTCTACAAGCTCTTGAGCAAGAGATAGCTGCCACCTGTTGTCAGAAGGGTGAAACTGACCCTCGTTTGCCGTCTCCACAAGACTTTTCAGAAGCTGGCTGCCAGCCCACATCTTGAGTCCAATCTTCATTCTGGCCAGCATGCACTGTGAAGCATGACATCCCTTTCCCCCTCTTTCCCTTTTGACCTGGTCGCATCTTGCATTTAATACCAGAATCCTACTCCTTCAAATCCTCCTCTGATACTAACTCTTCTGTGAAGACTTTGCTTTAAGGTCTAGTCATTCCCTCCTTTCTGACCCAAAGGCTATGGTTGCGTTCTTCTCTTATGGAATTATGGTGATAAAAATGATCATGATGACAAGTGCAGCTTATTGAATGCCTGTAGCATGCTGCATATTCAGGGTACGTATATTTGTGCTTCATACTCACCACTTCTGTCGAGCCCTGTCAATACACATTGGCTGGCCTCCCCAGAGAATCACGGAGGAGTGTCAGACGGAACATGGCCATGGCCATGAAGTAGCAATCCTGTACGGAGAGTAGCCTGAGACAGACACACACCCCGCACTCATGGGGTTTCTGGTCCAGCAGGTGAAAACAACGAAGCTGATTTCACAGCACTTATCAACCTATAGTTGTGGTACGTGTTCCAAAGGAAAATTAGAGGGATTTAGGAGACGATCAGATGGGAGGCTCAGATCTAACCTTCAGGGAGTTGAAAAAGTTTCAGAGCGCATCCTGGAGAGAGGAAAAAAGTGATGTCCATTTAAGAAGATTGAATAGAATTGCTAAAGAAATGGGCGTGAAAACAACTGAGGCAGCAAGAATAGGTTAAGCTGAGAATTTTTCTGTTAGAGGAACTTCATTCATTCAAATTGAGGAGTCACCGAATGTACACTTCCAATGACTTTTCAACAGAAGCACTAAGACTTCAGAGAAATCACGTCATTAAGTTAAGCTGTTTGGTTACAGTTGCGATGACTGGACATTAATGATCTGCACCACTGTGTTAAGAACAAACGTTCTAGAGGCATGAGTTGTATATAGAAAGCAATCACCCTTTTGGGTGCCTGGGTGGTTGAGTCGATTAAGCAACCAACTCTTGATTTCGGCTCAGGTCATGATCTCAGGGTTCCGACTCTACACGGGGTATGGAGTCTGCTTAAGATTTTCTCTCTCTCTCTCCCTCTGCTCTGCTCTCCCTACTGGCTCTCTCTCTCTCTCTCTCTCTCTCTCTCTCTCAAAAAAAAGGAAAAGGCAATCATGTCTTTAATGAAGAAACTGAGGAACACGAAAGCAATATGTTTCAGCCAAGGTCACACAGGTATTATGCATGGGTACCAACATGAACCCTGAGTCAGCATGATGCAAAGTACCTTCTTCTCTCCAGTGCTCCCTGTCCCTTCTGTGTTGTACTTAACCCGTTAAATCTCTTTCTACACAGTTTATCACAAGACCCTTGAGGATGGGGAGCTAGTCAGTTCATTGGCACCTCTGGCATCATGCTTACCAATGTATGAACTTGAACATTGTTAGAGGGACAAACAGATGAATGTAGGGCAAGATAGAGCCCTCTCTAGGGTTCCAGTGAAAACCAGAAAGTAAAGAAGGAGAGGTGCTCAAAGCTTGGAGGGGAGGGGAGGGGATGGGATTGAAGAAGAGAGATCATTGAGTGTCCCTAAATTCATAGACCCCTGAGAATGGACTGGGAACCCTGAGGGTATGTGTGTAAGATCTGGGCAACATGTAGAAGAGAATAAGCAATATCTCCACACAGGATTCTGTCTTTAAGGGGCACCTGGGTGCCTCAGTCAGTTAAGTGTGTGGCTTGATCTCAGTTGAGCTCTTGACTCAGGGGCATGAGTTCAAGCCCCATTGTGGGCTCCATGCTGGGCATGGAGCCTACTTAAAAAAAAACAACATAAAAGAATTATGTGTTTACACTGAGTGTAGGTCCTGAACCATATAAGTGAGCTATCCCTTTCTGAGTCTGCAACTCTTTCTTCTGCCCAGTTGTGGCCTTTATGAAGGAGCACCGCCGGCACCTGCAAGCCAGGCTGGGGGACCTGAATGGAATACTGGATGATCTTCAGGACAATGAGGTCCTCACCGAGGAGGAGAAGGAGCTGGTGCAACAGTCACCGACACAGCAGAGGAAGAATGAGACCCTGCTGAAGATGGTGGAGAGGAAAGGGCCCCAGGCCCTGGAGATACTCTTCAAAAGCCTGAATCAAAGAGATCCTTACCTGATGTCCTACCTCAGCCAGCAGAGTTTATAGCGGTGACTCAGGACGACACTCGGGAAGAGAGAATCCAGTGTTCTCCATTGGAAATGCATAAACAGGGGAGCTGGGGTGGCTCAGTCAGTTAAGTGTCTGACTCTTGATTTCAGCTTAATTCATGACCTCAAGGTCATGAGATTGAGCCTTGAGTTGGGCTCTGCACTCAGCTTGGAGTCTGCTTGAGATCCTCTCCCTCTGCGTCTCCTCCCACTCTCCCTCTCTCAAATAAATTAAATAAATCTTAAAGAGCAAAAGAAAGAAAATGGATAAACGGACATGTGATCGTTGAGTTCAGTGTCCAAGACAAAACGGCCCAGGTAATACCTACCCATCCCACAGGTTTTATGGAGGACTGATGTGTCACTTGTCAGATCCCCATTACTGTATCCTAATGTTTTATCCTCAAGAATATCTGAAGAGAGTAGAAATATTCATACTAAATGTTTTTTTTATAAAGATATTATTTATTTATTTGACAGAGAGACAGCCAGCGAGAGAAGGAACACAGGCAGGGGGAGTGGGAGAGGAAGAAGCAGGCTCCCAGCAGAGGAGCCTGATGTGGGGCTCGATCCCAGGACTCTGGGATCACGCCCTGAGCGGAAGGCAGACGCTTAATGACTGAGCCACCCAGGAGCCCCCATACTAAATGTTTTTTAAGCCAGGTTAAAAAACATTTCTATTTCATCCATTGACACATTTCTTGGAAAGCTGGGCAGAGAAAGGCAAGGGCAGGTGTGTTTGTGATTGACAGGGCCTGGGGAGACCAATTCTTTTTTTTTTTTTTTAAAGATTTTATTTATTCGACAGAGAGAGAGACAGCCAGTGAGAGAGGGAACACAAGCAGGGGGAGCGGGAGAGGAGGAAGCAGGCTCATAGCGGAGGAGCCTGATGTGGGGCTCGATCCCACAATGCCGGGATCACGCCCTGAGCCGAAGGCAGACGCTTAACCACTGTGCCACCCAGGCACCCCTGGGGAGACCAATTCTCCTGCGTCCTGTGAGAAGCAATTCCAGGGAACATTACATCTGCCATGTGACTTGCTCAGAGCAGAAGCCAGGAAGGCTTACAAAACCTCTCTGTTGAGGACATTCATGACAGTCACAACCACTAATTTTTTTTTAATATGCTGTGTCTTTAACATTGTATCTATTGCTATTTATATTGGAATGATGGAGTCCTTTGTTGGACTGGAGCTCAGGAGTGGAAGCAAATACAAACGTTGGCAGAAAACCTTTTGCCGCTGGTATTTAGTCTGGTAGCAGGAATGTGTACCTCCAACCTCATGCAACAGCTCCGTGGATCATAGGGGGAGTATGGATGAATGGTCACCACAGGAGCAGCAAGGGGGAAAATGAGGAGCATCCGGCTGATTGTGAGAGAGGCCCTCCTGGCTAGGTATGTCACAAAAATAAGGAGAGCCTGACATTTGGGTTCTGCCATTGGACCCTGCCACTTTATATCCTTCCCAGCTGCCTTTGGACGAGTGTTTGCATGACATAATTAATGATATCCTTTGACTTTGAGCCTAGTTATTTCATTATATTTGAAGTGAGTTTGTGGGAGACAGCATATAGTTGGGTCAGTTTTTTTTTTTTAACCCATTTTGAAAATCTCTGCTTTTTGGGGCGCCTGGGTAGCACAGTCGTTAAGCATCTGCCTTCGGCTCAGGGCTTGATCCTGGCATTCCGGGATCGAGTCCCACATCGGGCTCCTCCGCTGGGAGTCTGCTTCTTCCTTTCCCACTCCCCCTGCCTGTGTTCCTTCTCTCGCTGGCTGTCTCTCTCTGTCAAATGAATAAATAAAGTCTTTAAAAAAAAAATCTCTGCTTTTTAAGTGGTGTGTTCAGCCATTTACATTTAACATAATTATTGCAATGGTAGGACTTAGCTTAGGTCAGCCATTTTAGTATGTGTTTTCCCTGTGTATTCCCTTTGTGCTACATGCCTGTCTTTTTTTTCTTGGCTTTTTTAGGGCTTATGAAGAGTTTTTAGTGTTCCACCTTAATTTATCTATTGTGGTTTTTATGATATGTGGTTGTGTATTTCTTAGTGATTGCATTAGAGATGAAAAGATACATCCAGAGTGTATCGGTCCTCGTATCCATCATGTGGAATTACAGTGGAATCTAGAAACCTTAGCACCATTTTGGCCATGATACCTTTTATGACCCTGCTGTTTTCAGTATTCCCTCTCTATAAAATAAGGTCCCACTCAGAAGAATGTTATGTATGTTTCTTCCTTCCTTCCTTCGTTTGATTTTATTTATTTATTTATTTATTTATTTATTTATTTATTTATTTATTTATTTATTTTAGAGAGAGATATGGAAAGACCATGAGTGGGGCGAGGGGCAGAGGGACACAGAGAGAGAGAGAATCTCAGGCTGACTCTATGCCGAGCACAGGACCTGAGGCCGGGCTCCACCTCTCGACTCTGAATTCATGACCTGAGCCGAAGTCAAGAGTCGGACGCTTAAGCGACTGAGCCAAATCATGCCCCTGTGTTTTACTTTCAATTGCTGAGTATGTTTTAAAAACCCACGAGGAGTATCATCTATGCTTTGGCCCAGCTATTTACCATTTCTGTTGTACTTCTTGTAATCCCGAAAATGGGAAGGCTGATACGTAATAGCAACCAACTACCGATGGGCTTGGCACGTACTAGGCAGTATAAGCACATTGTTTTCAATTCTCCAAGCAGCCTTGGTGAGTTAGTATTAACCCCATTTTCCCCATGAAGACACTAAGGTTCAGAGAGGGTGAACCTCGGCAAGTGCTGTGACAGAGCAGCATGGGGGCCAGCCATGCGTGACTCCGTCCCCACTCGCTGCCTGAATGAGAGCCCTTGGAAGTGCCGGGACATATATAGGACTCCCGGGTGGTTTAGTCGGTTAAGCACCCAACTCTTGATTTCAGCTCAGGGTATACTCTCAGGGTGGTGAGTTCAAGACCCGGGTAGGGCTCCATGCTGGGCACGGAGACTACTTAAGATTCTCTCTCTCTCTTTGCACCCCTCTGCTGTGTGCTCTCTCTCACTCTCTCTTAAAAAAAAAAAAAGAAAGAAAAAGAAAGTGCAGGGGTGGAGGTTTGGGTTGGGGAGGACTCTCTGTTGTGTGTCCTTTGACAAGTCACTGAATCTCTTCGACTTAATTTCCATAGCTAGAAGACGGGCGCTGTGCCCACCTCCCAAGGTGTTTGGGGTGATCATAGAGGGTATCTCTCAGCTCTGCCACCGTCAGCACTGGCTTCATTCTCATGCTCTGTCAAGATGCTCCGAAGCAGGTCTAGGCCTGACCACATCATTCTGGGACTTCATAGGGTTGAGGGAATGTTTAGAAGACCTCCCACCCTAGCAGACCCATTGGCCAGGGTTGGGTTACATGCCCATTCTCTTTTTTTTTTTTTTAAGATTTTTAAAAATTTATTTGACAGAGAGGACAGCGAGAAAGAGAACACAAGGGGAGTGTGAGAGGGAGAAGCAGGCTTCCTGCCAAGCAGGGAGCCCAATGCTGGGCTCGATCCCACAACCCTGGGATCATGACCTGAGCCGAAGGCAGACACTTAACAACTGAGCCACCCAGGCGCCCCCACATGCCCATTCTTAAACCATTCACTGGCACCAGTCATTTGCCAAAATCCATGGATGTTGGCAAACGCCACCCTGGTGTACTGGTCCAGATGAGGGAGGAAAAGGGCTGAGCTGTTGGGGGGGGGGTTGAATTCATTTTTGCCCTCTCCATTCCATCTGGCCCCAGGAGGTCTCATTGATAGAATGGGAGAAGGAATGTTGGAGCACCTCAAGTTCTCTCCAGGTCTAGGTCTCCCCCTCTTCCCGAGAAGCCAGGAACTCAGTGCAGAAACCAAAATAATACTGTTTTATTCCAATCTTGAAGCACAATAGTCCAGACTGTTCCCCTCTCCCACTGGAGAGCCTCCAGCCCATCCCACCAGACCTCCCTCTTATTCAGTGTCTTCTGGGAATGACCAACCAGAAGGTCAAGGGGATCCAAGACTCCAGGCTTTGGAGACTCTCAAATCACTCCCTTCTTTCTTCTCTCCCCATCTCCCATACCTTTTCTACGTTTTCTTCCCATGTGTCCTTTTGTTTTTTTTTTTTTTTTTCTGTGTCCTCCACCCTGGCCTCCTTCTCCCCTGCCTCCCTCTGCTTTTTCCCATTTCTGCCTCTCCTCTTGTCCTCTCTCCTCTGCTTGTCTCCCTGCTAGTTTCTCTCCTCCTCCCACCCCCCACTTGTCCTCCTACAGTCCCCCTTGCTTTTCTCCTTCACCCCTGCACTCTCTGGAGTGACCATCTGCTCCTGCCTGGGCTCTCCCCATGTCCTGGTGTCTTCCCCTCCCCCAGCTTTGTCCCCTCCTTCCTTCTGCCCCCGTCTGAACCTGTCTGCCCCCATCTCATCACACACTTCCTCTCCTGAGCGAAGCCCTCAGAAGCCATCCTGGCCACCACCGTCTTCCACACTGTGGCTCCAGGACCCCGAGGGGCAAACGGCCAAGGTGAGGTTCCTGGATGACACAGGAGGTGGCTAGAGGGACTGGGGTGGCCACCGTGGCCTCAGCCCTGTTATCTTTGGGATCGAAGAATGCTCTCCTACCCTCGCAGCGGAGGGTGGTAGGCAGGGGCCTGAAGGGTCAGGGCTCCGGGGCTCTCCCCCAGCAATCCCTGAGCAGGTCCATGTGGAATAAGGCTGCCCCGGTGAGGAGGCGCGCTGCGAAGAGGTGGCGGCAGGGCAGCCGCCGGGCGGCGTGGATGGAGCAGCTGCAGCGGGTCAGAGCCCTGTCCAGGAAGAAGTCCGAGGTGCCATCCTTAAGGGCAAACCCCGCGCCAGTCCAGTGGAAACCCCGGGTACCGTGCTGCCTGGCAAAGGCCAGCTCTTCGGCCACCAATTCTGCCAGCTCTGGCCCACAGGCTGCTCGGAACTTGGCCAGGGGCTCCCAGTCCACCTCTTCCTCAGCCGAGGGGCAGCAAGGCCTCTTGGGCTCCCTTGGGCCTTCTTCTTCACCTCCTTCCTGCAGGCTCTCCCCGGTGGTCAGGTACACTCTCCTTGTCCCTGCCCATTCTGGATCGCCCTCAAACACAGTCCCCACGGGGGTGCCGCACATGACCCCATTCCCCAGCCCTAGACCCCTCCCTCCTGTGCCCCCACACTCTACCCCTTGTCCTCCTCTGCTCTTGGGGCCCAAGGATGGGGCTCCCTCTCCATTCTCCAGGCCTGTCATCCTTGTGTCCCCCAGCTGGACCAGAACCACATCCTCCAGGTCCCTTCTTCTCTTGACCCCCAAACTCACTCCTCTCTCTTCTCCAATCTCTGGCCCTCTCTGCCTCTCATCTCCCCACTGGGGTCCCCTTTGGTCTCCATTCTCGGGGACCAACTCCCTGGGCTTCTCCAAATGGGGCCCCCTCCAGTTCCTGACCTCCAGCCGCCTTCCCTTGTCGGCTTCCAACTGAGGCCCCTTCCACTCTCTGGTTTTCAGTCCATGCGCCCTCTCATCATGCAGCTGGGCCCCCCTCCAGGGGCTCCCTTCATGACTCCTGGCCCTCTCAGAATCAAACTGGGTCCCCCTCCGGTCTGTGGTCTCCAGCACCCTAACCCTTCGATCCTCCAGCCGGGCCGTCGTCCAGCTATACCCTTCCAATCCCCTTAGTCCGTGGTCCTCCAACCGGACGCCTCTCCGGACATAACCTTCCGGTCCCCAATCTTTCTCACACTCCAACGGGGCCCCCCTCCAGTCTCTGATTTCTGGTCCTCTCCACTGCTCGTTCTCCAACTGGGATCCTCTCCAGCCACTGCCTTCTATCCCTCTCACTTTCTGGTTCTCCAGCTGGGCCTGTCTCCAGTCTTGGACCTGCAACCCTCTCCCCATCTCGCTTTCTAACTGAGCCCCTCCCCGGTCTCTGGCCTCCAAACCTCGGGGCCACTCCTTCTCCAACTGGGCGCCTCTCCAAATACATCCTTCTTTCGGGGTCCCTCCCCAGTCCCCACTCTCCAGGCCCTTCATCCTCTCCTCCACGTGGGCTCCCCTCCCCGGCTCGCCCTCCGGCCACGGCCCCCCACCATCCGGGCCCTCGGGCGCCGCCTCCCCGGCCGCGTCGGCCCACTGCATGGCCACCAGGTCGCGGAGGCACTGCGCCACGCTGCGCGAGGGGCTCAGGCGGCGCAGCAGGCGCCGGCGGTGGCCGCGCACCAGGGCACACGCGTCCAGGTCCCGGGCAGCCTCGAAGGCTCGGAAGCGCACCCACATGTCGCGGCGCGGGGCCCAGTTGCGCTCGAAGTAGTCGACGAAGGCAGCCGGGCCGTGAGCGCGAAGCTCCTCCAGCGCCTCGGCGTAGGCGGCGGGCGACGACGCGCCTGCCAGGCGGCACAGGCGTGGCCACAGGCCCGGGTCCTCGCGGCCGGCGCCGCCCAGCTCCTGCGCCTTGCTGAAGAGCGTCTCGAGGCCCTGCGCGCGGCAAATCTGCACGCGCGCGCCCGGCAGCAGCTGGCGCACGGCGGGCAGCTGCGCGGCCACCTCGGGTCCGGCGGTCAGGCAGCGCACGCGGCCCTTGACGTCGGGCGCGCTCTGCAGCAGCGAGGCCAGCGCGAAGCGCAGCAGGCTAGGCGTGCCCGGGCGCGCCACGCAGCAGGCGGCCTGGCGCGCGCGGCCCGCGCCGTCCACGCACAGCACGGCCAGCAGGTCCAGCGCGCCCTGCAGCCCCGGCAGCCGGTCCACCAGGAGCATGCGAGGGAAGCGCCGCAGCAGCGCCCGCGTGCGCGACGTCAGGAAGAACACCGTCTCCACCACCGCCTGGTCCTCCACGAACACCAGCTTCACCTGCGGGCGGGGGGAGGGGGAGGCAGGGAGAGAGGTCAGCAGACGCGGGGGTCGCCCGGCGTCTCCCGGACCTCGGGTCTCCCCCCCACCCCGGGGGCAATGGAAATCCATTCATTCCTGCGTGCAGCCGGGGAATGGTTAAAAACGCGACCTGTGGGGGGCCGATCGCCTGGGTGCGAGATCCGGCACCTCCCTCTAACAGCTGTGTGATTTCTGCACACGAGACAGCCTCCCTGAGCCTCAGTGTACCTACTGGGAACTGGGTATTCATTCCTTTCTGCGCTGAGAATTGGCGTAGAGCGAGTCTCCACGTGTAGGCCTTGGAGCCGCTACTTCACCTGCTGGGATCTTGTCAGAAATGGATATTCTTAGGCCTTCCCAGACCCGCCGAGTCAGAAACTCGGATGGCCCCACAATCGGCGCTCTGACAAGCCCTTCAGGGGATTCCCCCGCCCGCTCCAGTCTGAGAGCCACTGGTCTAGCACTAAGGCTGAAGGCTTCGAAGCCAGATGGTCTAGGTTTGAGTCCCGGCCCCACCACTCCCGAACCTTGTGACTTAACCTCTCTGAGCCTCAGTTTCCCCCTTATCCTCCTTGTTCCCCTAATTTCCCCTTCTGGGAACTGCACATTCATTCCTTCATGCTGGAAGGGTCAGGTCCAGCTTAGGGTCTAGAGCCAGACTGCCTGGGCTGAGACCCTGGAGCCCCCACTTCCTGGCCCTGTGGCTTCCGGCGACTTCCCTGATCTCCACCCCATTTGTAAAATGTGAGAGTATCTCTGTGACTGGAAGGACGAAATGCATTAAAGCATTGAGAACACTGCCTGGCACAAAGATATGAACGTTCAACCGCTGGTAAGTGCTCTCAGAGCGTTCGTCGTTAATACCATTCTCACCCCTGCGCCAAGATCACGTCCTTATAGAGGTCTGCTCTGACCATCGCTTCCAAGCAAACACCCCAGCTCTCTCTAGCCACTGTTGGCCATGGCGCTTCACCGCCCTGCAGCATGTGACGTCTTTATTTGCTGATTTGCTTATCGTCTGTTTGCCCTTCCTAAGACGGAAGAGCCACGAGGTTAGGGACGTCGTGTTTTGCACTCCTGATGTTTGGAAGGGCGCCCACAGCCGCAGCTCGATACATCCTGAACGAACGCACGCCTCCGTGTGCAGCAGTGCCCACCGGCCACGTCTCCGGAGTCCAGGGAAGAGTCTCATTTTGAATCCTCACTTTGTCTCTTACTAGCTCTGGGGACCCTGGGCGGAGTCTCACTTTCCTTGGCTGCAAAACTGAGGTAATGTCTGTTAACCACGGTCGTGGAGAGGCTAAAATGAGATCATTTGTGTCCAAAGCTTCGTGCGTTTCTAATCCCGCTATTATTTCTGTCTTCCTCGTCTCTCAGCAGCACTGAGGACAGGGAGCCTGCCCTCTTTCTGCAACTCTCTTGGCTTCTGTCACCCTGGAAACTCCCGGCTGTCCTCCTTCCTCCCAGGCGTCTCCCAGGTGGTCTCCTTTGCTTGTCGCAGCCGTGTTCTACCCCTGCTCTGCTTCTAAATGTTGCTGTCCTGGCTTCTCGTCTCTTCTTTCCTGTCTCTAGGCTCTGCCAAGGTGACCTCATCTGGTCACACAGCCTTCCTCATCTTTCAGCTGATGACTCCCAGTTCTGTATCTCCAGGCTCTAGATTCATCTACGGAGCTGCCTCGGCAGGAGCATGGCCCATTGGACGTCGTCTCCAGTGTCCCTGGAGATTGGCAGGCCAGAGCTACACTTGATTTTCAATGGCCCCCCACCGGCCCCATCTCTGTTTCATTTCCTAAACTTCTGATCAGATCACCCCCTCCCCTGCTTGAAAACCTTTCCTTTCCCGGGACTTCGAATCCCACTTCAGGCACCACCCAGAGTTCACACCACGCTGTGGGCCGGGCGATCAGGTGTTTGGACCTCATCTTCTGTCCCTCTCGTCCTCCTTGACCTCAGCCACTCTGGCATCATCATGCACGAAAGCCACTGAATGGGACAGGCAGGCGGCGATCGGACTCCCTCGGTCCCGGTCAGCGCGGACCCACAGCTGCCAATTATGTAAGCACGGTTCTCGCCACAAACCATTCTGCCATCGTCCAACCTCATCCTACTGGATGGTTAAAAAGCACTGCATCGGGGCACCTGGGTGGCTCAGTCGGTTAGACGCCCGACTCTTGATTTGGGCTCAGGTCATGATCTCAGGGTCGTGAGATCGAGCCCCGCATAGGTCTCCCCACTTAGTGGGGAGTCTCCTTCTCCCTTTGCCCCTTCCCCTGCTTGCACTCTCTCACGCTCTTTCTCTCTAAAACGAACACATAAATCTTAAGAAAAAAAAAAAAGCACTGCATCATTCTCAGCTTTCATGGGGAAAGAAAAAAAAATCCTCTAATTAAAAAAAAAAAAAAGAAAAAAAAAGAGAGGTCTAGTAGAATCCCAGAAGAACAAGGAAATTGCTTTCCCAGCCCAGAAATCCTACATTCAGCATCTTAACACGTATTAGAATTCACTAAATTTTATGAAAAAGCCTAGAGAACTTAACTGCTGGAGTAGTTACTATCCCACTATGATGTTTTTCCAACCATCATGAATTTTTACACCTACGATTACTTTACGATTTGTCTCCGCAGATGTTTCAACCTAGAACTGCTCTGTCCAAGCCAGTCGCCTTAGCCCCATGTGGCTATTTACATTTAAATTAATTAATATTTGACAACCTATAAAAATTCAGTTCATCCGTCACACTAGTCCTATTTCAAGGGCTTAACAGCCACAAGGGGCCAGCGGCTGCTCTCCTGAATGCCGCAGACACAGGACATTTGCACCATCACAGAAAGTTCCTTCAGACAGCACGAGTGTAGAAATTAACACGCAGGTAAAGGTTGCCCTAAGTATAACAAAAAGAGTGACACGTTTCTACAGTCTCGGGTTCGTGTCCGTTTCTAATGGGGAGTCAGGCGTCGGAAAAGGAAATACGGCAAAATGTATGTGCCTTGAGATTTTTCCAGAGCAGACAAGCCCTTGATGAGTTAGAAGCCGACTTCCGTTCTTTAAGGGATAACTTCGATTTCTGACCTCGGGTTTTCTTTCTAAAGAGGGCACGGAAGCTCTTCTTGCCCAGCCATGGGTTCGTTAAACAGCGTTGACTGAGAGCCTCTTGTGGGTCCGACGCTGTGCTTGACCTTGAGGAGAGAGGAGGGACGGAGGCAGGCCTGAGTCCTGCCCTGTTGGGCTGGCTTTGGTTCCGAGAGCAGTCGCACCCGCACTCGCACAACCAGTGGTCCTTTCAGCTGAGAGACGCGCACCCCCAGGTAGTAAGCGGCCGGGCCAGAATTTGAACCCAAGGCTGCTCGGGCCCGGAGTCTGCCCTCCTGACCGCTATACCGCCCTGGCCTTCACGAAAGGGGTCCCACAGGCCTGATTCAAGGGCGTGTGGCTGGCAGATAGGAGGGCTCACATGACGGCAGGTGTCACCGCAGACACACGACTCGGTGGCACTGGGATGCGTCAACCACAGAGGGTGGAGTCCGCAAATGTGAACACCAGAAACCATGCCACGAAACGCTCTCCATCCACAGCCCTGTTTTCCCGTGATCGGAGCGGTCCTATTCTCCAGACTGGCCCGGAGGGAAACAGGAGGGAATAAAAATACCGAAATAGCTATGCACGCAGGGCTTCCTCCTCAACTGTTTTTACACAGACACGCACACACACACACACTTAGTCCTCACACAACTGCAATCCTACGAAGTAGTACTTACTCTTATCCCCAGTCTACGGACCCACAAACTAAGGCTTGGAGAAGTAACTTGTCGCCCCCTGTCGGATGTCCCGCGGCCAGTAACTGGCCCAGCTGGGATGTATATAAAGCTCTTAGCCCCTAACAAGAGAAATAAAACCAGTTTCTAGCTGCTACTATAGGACCAGAAAATAGCTGATTAACCTCGGAAGTCACCGGGCACCTGTGCGGCATAAATTCCCAGCAGTGGGAGAGGGACCAACGTGCTCATTTCGAGAGACGTGGCCCAATTGTCCTCCACGGGGACTGTACTAATTTACCTTTTATTACTCATAAAAGCGGCATATTCAGATCAACATTCCTCCTTCTCAGAAGGCGAAGCACAGCCATGACCAAAGGTACAACATTTCTGGGCAAGCTCCGTCCCTACCCAGAAAGCCAGCTGATTACCCTAGAGCCCGCCACAAACCAGGGGATGGAGATGTGACTGGACACCACGCAGCCCATCATCGCTGCCTCGGGGCAGATTATAAAAGGTCTTAACACCTCCTTTGTTGAAGCAGCTACTCAGTCTTGCTCGCAAACTGTGGCAGTGGCTTTTGGGTGTATTAGTCTCGTTGGACCCCCTCCCAGGACCAAGTAGGTCACAGCCACTCAGGGGGTCCCAGGCATTCGGCTTTGCAAAGTAACCCCTCCAAAACGGAAACAAAACAAAAAAGAAAACAATAACCACAAAAACCCCCAAACCAAAACAAAAACCAAAGGCATCCCTCTTTCAGGAGACTGCTGGGAAGCGGAAAGCATAATATCTGGTTATTCCTTAGCCTCATCTTGGGACCAGGTAAAGAATTGTTATCTTAACATATTAGTAATACAGAACTCGTTCAATGTATCTCATGACTGAAAAGAGCCACCTGAAACTACCACGTTAAGGTGACGGGTTGGCCACACTCCTCTAACTTTATCTTCCCTGAACCTCAAGTAGAGGTTTCTATAGAAAGAAAGACAGGAGCAAACGGAAAGGAGACAACAGGAACCAAACTCGGGAAGCTGGTAAGCAGATGGACAAGATGTCCACTCCCCACCCTCCGCGAAACAAAAGCCAAACCCCAAGCCCCACGGTTCCTGAGCCGGCAACTGCAAAAAATGCTGAGGACCGATAATAGCATGTCACAAGGAATTGGCAGCGCCAGGCGGTGGGGGGAGGTTAAGACAAGTGGATGGCTGTTTGAGGAGCGGGTAGACCGCTCAAGGTCAAATTTCCTCTCACTCCCAGGTGGCTAGAGGTTTATACTATGAAAGGGTAGAACAGAAAGGGCCCGCTGGCCAGGGAGCCTGGGTGGCTCAGCCAGTTAAGCGTCTGCCTTCGGCTCAGGTTATGATCCCAGGGTCCTGGGATCGAGTCCTGCATCGGGCCCCTGCTCAGCGGGGAGTCTGCTTCTGCCTCTCCCTCTGCCCCTCCCCACCGCTCACGTGCGTGAGCTCGCTCTCTCTCTCTCAAATAAATAAATAAATAGAAAGGGCCGCTGGCCTTGGAGACAATGGGTCCATGTGATGAGGAACAGGGTGTCCATGCATCTCATTGCCCCAAAGCCAGCTCCCCAGTGTTCTTCCCCCATGTGGCTGTGGCTGTCAGAAGCTGGCAGCCTGGAACTTAACCCACCAGACAGAAGTTAAAGGTGACCAGCCCCAGAGGAAGAAACGAAAGATGCCGACACGTGGCCAACCCAACATCTAAAGCAAGATGCAAAAAAAGTATGTCTAATATGCTACCTTGCTGGGGGAGGGGAGCAAGTGGAAATAAAATTAAAACGAAAGACACCAATTTCTCTGTATCCCTATAGGGTGGGGCTATTCGCTGTGAAGCCACTAGCTGCCCGGGGCTGTTTAAATTGCAATTAATTAAATTAAATTAAAAATCCAGTTCCTCCATCAAACTGGCTGCGTTGCAAGTGCTTGATAGCCACATGAGTCCAGGGGACACAGAGCATTTCTATCGTCATAGGAAGTTCCCCTGGGTAGTCCTGAGACATACAATAGAAAGAGATAGAAGATGTATGAAGAAGGATACTCTGGTGGCCTCTGAGGAGGGGACCTGGGGGACAGGTGACAAGGGGACTTTTCACCTTTTGAACCTTTGTACCTTTTGAATTTAGAAGCATGTGAACGTGTTACATATTCGAAAAGTTAATATTTAGGGGCGCCTGGGTGGCACAGCGGTTAAGCGTCTGCCTTGGGCTCAGGGCGTGATCCTGGCGTTGTGGGATCGAGCCCCACATCAGGCTCCTCCGCTATGAGCCTGCTTCTTCCTCTCCCACTCCCCCTGCTTGTGTTCCCTCTCTCGCTGGCTGTCTCTATCTGTCGAATAAATAAATAAAATAAAATCTTAAAAAAAAAAAAAAGAAAAGTTAATATTTAAGTTAAAAAAAAAAAGGAGTAATCCTTTCACTGGTCTCTCTTGGTGTTCCAGAACTCCTTCCTTGTTTCCTTTAAAAGGATTACAGTGGACTAAAAGACAGACCCAGGAGCCAACCTTGCTTTAGCCGGGATCCTATGGCAGCCTCCACACCGGAAGTTAAAAGGACAATCCCTTGACCTTGAAGCCTTTCATTTGTCAGTGAGTGGCTTCTCCCGGGGTCAGCCCCGCTCGGGTGTCTCCAGGGAAGACAGCCAAAGCTTATTTATTTGACGGTGGACAGTGGATAACTGAATAGCTCAGCGAAGACCAGTGGTGTGGGGAGTACACGTGTGTACCCCCATTTCACAGAGCAGCAAACTGACTTGGGTGGGACCCTCAGCTCTCCGGAGGCTAGACCTGATGGGAAGGGGCCTGAGCCTCATTTCTAAACTAGGGACTAGCCGAGCGGTCAAGAGCACGGCCCTGGATCCAGACTGTGTAGGTCTGAAGTCAGCCTCCATCGTTAAGTAGCTGTGTGACCTCAGGTCAGTTCCTTGACCTCTCTGTGCTTCAGTTTCCTTGTCTATAAAATGGAGGGGAGAATGTGGACTCCTTCCCTAACATGCTCTGGTGTGATTTAGATGAATGATAATATGCCAAGCACTTCAGGTCGTGCCTGGCACATAGTGCTTGATAAACGTGAACTGAAAAGATCATCCATGTGATATGTGGCTAGAGGGCTGGGTTCGGGCTGGTGGCTTGAATCACGGCTGGCTCCAGAGCATGAGACGGAGGTGGGGGAGGTCTCTGGACCTGATTCTGGAGAGTGGATTCACACTGCATCACCGCCCTGGGTTGGGACCTCTTCCATACATGCGAGAAAAGTACAGCCACCTGGGGGGGGGGGGGAGAACCTAGCTTCGCCACTTTTATCCCTCCCTTCCCTCCTCCCTCCCTGTACATCCACCCCCGGCTCTGAAGTTGGATGAAAGCAGCAGAAAGCTTCCTCTTGGAGGAACAGCGGGATGCTTCAGCAACCTCTGAACCTTTGCACTGGCTAGTCCTTCTTCCTGGAACTCCAGTCCCTCTGAAAATAGAATGGGGGTCCCGTGCCTCCATTCTGTCTCCTCTGCTTCGCCAGCATTTCCTTTGAGAGAACTTCCCTGACGACTCAAATTAAAATAGCACCTTAAAGGGGCACCTGGGGGGCTCAGTTGGTTGGGCGTCTGCCTCCAGCTCAGGTGATGATCCCAGGGTCCTGGGATCGAGCCCCCGCACTGGGCTCCCTGCTCAGCGGGGAGTCTGCTTCTTCCTCTTCCTCTGCCTCTCCCCTCGGCTTGTGCTCTCCCTCTCTCTCAAATAAATAAGTGATTTCTTAAAAAAAAGTAAATTAAGATAGCAGCCTTACAACTAACTGTCCCTCTCCACATCCTCACCCTATTCTCCTTGACATTAGTCCTCACTCCATCACCTTAGGTGACAGAGGTGACCCACCCTTCTGAGTCTCGATCTGGATGGTGGGGAAGGGCTGTTTTCACTTTGTGGACATTCTTCCCACTATGCACTTCTCATCTCTGCATTTTCTATGTGTGTGGTTTAGTTTCTTGAAATGGCACTTTGTCACCTCTCCTAGTCCCAACCCTCCTGACGTTTTATCTCCGTTGGGTGTGTCTGTCTCTTGTTGGTTTCCCCCACTACAACCGCGAGGTGATTCTAGCCGTTTCTCTGCAAGGTAGCCAATAGCCAGAAGTGGCTCTTTAAATTTCAATGAGTTAAAATGAAATAAAATTTAAAATTCAGTTCCTCGGTCCTACTCGCTGCACGCAAGTGCTTAACAGCCACGTGTGGCCAGGGGCTACCCTACGGGGGCGGGGTGCAACATCCCCAAGCATTTCCGTCAGAGACAGAAAGCTCTTGGGCACTTAGTGAATGACCGCGCGGGGAGGCGGGGGGGGGGGGGGGGGGGGTGGGGGGCGATGGGTGAAAGGAGCGAATGGAGGAGCGGCGCATGAATGAATGAATGAATGAATGACCCGCGAGGCTCAGGCGTGGCTCTCCCCCGCCCCCGCCTGCCTCTCCGGAGACCCCACCTTGGCCTCGGGGTCGGTGCGGAAGAGTCCCTCGAGCACGTGCAGGGCGTCCAGGACGCCGTGGTCGCGGCCCTTGCAGTAGGAGAGCAGGCGGTGCACGTCGGCCGGCGCCACGAACTGCTTGGAGATCTTGTTGGTGGTACGCACCGGCAGGCAGGCGTTGGCCAGCAGGTGGCCCGGGCGGAAGTAGTAGGCGAACTCGAGAGGGCAGGCCGGGTGCGAGTGGGTCAGCTGGCACTCCGTCACCACGAGGCGGTCCCGCAGCGGGCTCAGCTTGACGATGATGAAGGCTGGGCAGCCGGGCTGGGGGGGCCTGCGGGAGGAACGACCACCACCGCCGTCACATCACCCTCTGCCCTCGTCCTCCTTCTCTCTCTCTCTCCTTTTTAATTATTACTTTCTAAAATTAAGAACTGTGCCAAGCATCGAGAAGAGAGAGGGCCTTTTGGAATTCGCCAGCTGCATGACCTTGGGCAAGTCCCTTCAAGCCTCTGTGCCTCAGTTTCCTCCTATGTTGAACGGGAGATCATCATCACCAGACCTTTCTCCTGGGGTTGTTGTGAGGATTGAAAGAGTTGATGTATGGAAAGCACTTAACTGTGTTGCAAGGTGGCCAGCACCCATGCTGGCCGCACCACTGTACCTACCACCCCACCCCTATCAAAAGCGGAGGACTGTTTTATTTACCTCAAACAACTGTAAGAAATAAAACCCTTCAGACACTCCTGTGTTCACTTCTCATTTAGCAAGAACAAGGCAAGTGAGGGCTTCTGGGAACCCTGCCCTCCAATAGTCCCCTCCCTCCTCGGTCCCCCAAAGTAGCCACTCCCCGGATTGGGTATCTAGCCTTCCCTGCGTATGCTTTTAGGTACCAACAAACAGTGGAAAGTAGGTTTCCATGTTCTAAAATTTCGTCGACACGGAAAGGTGCTCAAACTCATCAGTCATCTAGCCGATACGAATGAGAAGCCCCCAATGATGCCACCACCCACCCACCAGAATGACCAAATAAACACCGAGCGAAGACCAGGATGTGGAGAAAGTGCGAGACTTAGCTTCTCGTCGATGGGTGTTTAAACGTAAACTGCTTGTGGAAAACCGCGTGGCAGGAGCTGTGAACGCGATCACCTGCGTCCCCGCGACCGAGGATTTCCACTCAAGACAAATGCCTGCAGATGGGCGCCCAAAGATTGTTCTAGAATGTTCACAGCAGCTCTGTTCGTATTGGAAACAGTCCAATATCCACCAGGAGGGTAGGAAAGTAAGTAGGGCTATATCCTCAAACACGACCCTGACCAACAGTAAGAATGGACAGGCCATTACTACCGCCAGCGACGTGGTCGGATCTTGGGGACCTGTGGTGTGACAGATGCCCGACACGAAGGATGATAAGCCACCGAGTGTCGGGTTTATCGCAAGTCTCACAAGAGGCAAAGGTAGCCTCTGCTGCTGGGAGACCGGACAGCGGTACCCTTGAGTGGTTAACGCTCTGGGGGCGCTTCTTGGCACTGGGCACGTGTATGTCCTTGTTCTGGGTGTCGCTTACGTATGCATTGTTTGGGGGAGACTCGCTGAGTTGCATACGTAGGATGCGTGTGCTTTTCTTCACGTGTGTTACGCTTTTAAAGAGTTTACTCAGGAAACATTTTTCTTTCTAGCGTATGGTAGGCAGAGCAGCCCCTCAAGGACGTTCACAGCCTAGTTGCTGGAACTGTGCAAACATTACCGTGCACTGCAAAAGGAACTTTCCAGGTATGATTAAATTAAGGATCTTGAGATGGGGAGACGATTCAGGTGGGCTCAGTGTACCCCCAAGGGTCCTTATAAGGGGAAGACAGAAGCAAGAAGCTAGAGAGACAAGTCAAAGTCAGAGAGAGAGAGAGAGAGAAAAAGATGCTTCTCTGCGGAGGAGCAGAAAGCTGAGGAGAGGCTGCAAGCCGAGGAATGCGGGCGCCTCTAGAAGATTCTCCCCTAGAGCTTCCAGAAGGATCCAGCCCTGCAGACACCTCAATTTTAGCCCCGTGAGACCCGTGCTGAACTGGT